>NW_023994390.1:142500-255000 GCF_015586225.1 Lucilia sericata | reverse complement strand
TTAGTTAGTTAGTTAGTTAGTTAGTTAGTTAGTTAGTTAGTTAGTTAGTAGTAGTTAGTTAGTTAGTTAGTTAGTTAGTTAGTTAGTTAGTTAGTTAGTTAGTTAGTAGTTAGTTAGTTAGTTAGTCTAAATTTTGTTTTTGGTTTGTTTCTTTGTTTGTTCGCTTGATACCAACATTTCTACAAACCCATAATACCTTCGTAACTATAGTAGCGCACAATGGCATAAAACGCGAACACAATTGCTGTATCTAACTCTTAATACCCATATAATACAATAATTTAAATTCAAAAAAGAATTTGATCTTGTATTATGAAATAGATAATTTACATAACAAATAGGATTTGTTATAATGAACTTTGTTCTTTATTGATTTTTTGGTGTTATACTTTGGGGATTTGTAGGAAACGGAAATTAAAATGGTCTATGCTATATACTTAAATTTAATGTTGTTTACCAAATAAAAATGTTTTCCTTTTTTAGATTATAAATATTTGTACAATCTGATGAATTATTATTAAATTTTTCTTAGTAAAGTGAATACCAAGTGGACATATGTAATTGACAAGAATGACAAATTATGCCTTTGAAATGAAAAAAAAAAATATGTTCATGGGGCGTATACTTATTGGGCCTTTAAATAAATATCAAGTATACGCATGATGCTTAGTTGTCAATAATTGTCGTTAACTATTTTAGACATGGTAACGAAATTTCATAAATTGAAATTTTGATGTTGAACTCTTCGTTGAGATGTTTTTTTAATATTACATTGAAACGGTTTTGTCACAGTTATCATGTCTCTATTAAAAGTAGCATTTAATCTGCATTTGTTCACTTCATGTTTAAGCAACAAACTTCAAAAAGTACGTACAGATTATTGTGACATATGGTCGAAAGAAAGCTGAGGTGGGCAAATATGAAAAGAACCTCATGATAAAAACGTTTTTCCACTTATAATTTTATTACAAACACGATTAGCTAAGCATTTTAAATAAAAAATAAACACTAAATTATTGCAGCACGTAACACGCTAACAAAGACATGTCACACACAACATTTAACACTTAATCTTATGCGCTAAGGGCCTTTTATTGATCATTTCCGGTTGTTAAACCAAAACACATATGCATCTGTGTTTGAATATTTCGTCAAAAATGTATATTTTCTTCAACTACTTTATTTGTTGATTATGTGTGCTAAAAAAAACTACTATTTTTCTCTACCATTTCTCTCTCTTTCTAAACCCGTTTAAAATTACATATTCTACTCAGCACACACACACTCACTTTAACTATTATTAAAGTTGGAAATGATGGCGATGATGTTGTTTTTATTGGTATTTAAAATAATAACTATAACTGCACTATACACTATGTGTAAATGTGTGTGTATTTAGTATATTTTTAAAATGTGGCAATTACATTTGTGAATGTGTGAGTATTATGTCTCAACTCATGTGTATATTTCCACAATTCTAAACATGATTTTTTGTCGCATCTAGTTTTTTCTCTAACACTATATTTTTCATATAGTTTCGTAGTTTTGCTAAAAATTTTTGTCATACTTATATTTAGATTATTCTGCAATGAATACGAAAGCTGTTTGGTTTTTTTTTTCCTTGATCTTCATGGGTGCACAGTAAAAAAGGTCGTCATTTTATTTTTCAAACGTGACCTAAAAATTAAAAAAAAAAAATAACAAAAATACATTTTAAATTATTTCTTAATGTTGTGTGATTCATGACTTTTAAATGAGTGTTGAGTAATGACTTTTTATGTAAGATTTATTTTCTAAAAAATAAATAAAAAATCAAACACATTTATAAACACAAGAGCATTAAAATTACGTGATTTTTATAATATATTATTGAGGCTGGTCAATATAGGAAGAAATATAAATAGCAATATTATGCTAAGATGATCTTAAATTTAGAAGGTCAAGTTTTTAAAAACCCTATATCTGAAATGTTGTTATTGTCGAATTTTTAAAGCAAAATTTAATTTGGAAATATTTCAATCGTGATCTAATAAATTCGTCCCAAAACTGAACTAGAACTGAACTAGAACTGAACTAGAACTGAACTAGAACTGAACTAGAACTGAACTAGAACTGAACTAGAACTGAACTAGAACTGAACTAGAACTGAACTAGAACTGAACTAGAACTGAACTAGAACTGAACTAGAACTGAACTAGAACTGAACTAGAACTGAACTAGAACTGAACTAGAACTGAACTAGAACTGAACTAGAACTGAACTAGAACTGAACTAGAACTGAACTAGAACTGAACTAGAACTGAACTAGAACTGAACTAGAACTGAACTGAACTAGAAAGAACTAGAACTGAACTAGAACTGAACTAGAACTGAACTAGAACTGAACTAGAACTGAACTAGAACTGAACTAGAACTGAACTAGAACTGAACTAGAACTGAACTAGAACTGAACTAGAACTGAACTAGAACTGAACTAGAACTGAACTAGAACTGAACTAGAACTGAACTAGAACTGAACTAGAACTGAACTAGAAACTGAACTAGAACTGAACTAGAACTGAACTAGAACTGAACTAGAACTGAACTAGAACTGAACTAGAACTGAACTAGAACTGAACTAGAACTGAACTAGAACTGAACTAGAACTGAACTAGAACTGAACTAGAACTGAACTAGAACTGAACTAGAACTGAACTAGAACTGAACTAGAAAACTAGAACTGAACTAGAACTGAACTAGAACTGAACTAGAACTGAACTAGAACTGAACTAGAACTGAACTAGAACTGAACTAGAACTGAACTAGAACTGAACTAGAACTGAACTGAACTAGAACTGAACTAGAACTGAACTAGAACTGGAACTAGAACTGAACTAGAACTGAACTAGAACTGAACTAGAACTGAACTAGAACTGAAACTAGAACTGAAACTAGAACTGAACTAGACTGAACTAGAACTGAACTAGAACTGAACTAGAACTGAACTAGAACTGAACTAGAACTGAACTAGAACTGAACTAGAACTGCTGAACTAAAGAACTGAACTAGAACTGAACTAGAACTGAACTAGAAACTGAACTAGAACTGAACTAGAACTGAACTAGAACTGAACTAGAACTGAACTAGAACTGAACTAGAACTGAACTAGAACTGAACTAGAACTGAACTAGAACTGAACTAGAACTGAACTAGAACTGAACTAGAACTGAACTAGAACTGAACTAGAACTGAACTAGAACTGAACTAGAACTGAACTAGAACTGAACTAGAACTGAACTAGAACTGAACTAGAACTGAACTAGAACTGAACTAGAACTGAACTACTAGAACTGAACTAGAACTGAACTAGAACTGAACTAGAACTGAACTAGAACTGAACTAGAACTCAATTAGAACTGAACTTGAACTGAATTAGAACTGAATTAGAACTGAACTAGAACTGAACTAGAACTGAACTAGAACTGAACTAAAACTGAACTAAAACTGAACTAGAACTGAACTAGAACTGAACTAGAACTGAACTAGAACTGAACTAGAACTGAACTAGAAATGAACTAGAACTAAACTGGAACTGAACTAGAACTGAACTAGAACTGAACTAGAACTGAACTAGAACTCAATTAGAACTGAACTTGAACTGAATTAGAACTGAATTAGAACTGAACTAGAACTGAACTAGAACTGAACTAAAACTGAACTAAAACTGAACTAGAACTGAACTAGAACTGAACTAGAACTGAACTAGAACTGAACTAGAACTGAACTAGAACTGAATTAGAACTGGTCTAGAACTGAACTAGAATTGAACTAGAACTTAACTGGAACTGAACTGGAACTGAACTTGAACTAGAACTGAGATAGATCTAAATTACAACTGAACTAGAACTCCAATTGTATCCCTGACGTGCAATTGAAAAATTCTGAAATATAATTAGAAATTATATTGCTGGAAATGGTGTAGAACTTAACTTGAAATAGAAAAGAAATAAAATTAATAAAATTAAACTCGCCAAAGTAAATTTTATTTTTCAAGGGCCAGGCTAATAAATGAGTGATTTTTTTATTAA
This sequence comes from Lucilia sericata, assembly GCF_015586225.1. NCBI lineage: Eukaryota > Metazoa > Arthropoda > Insecta > Diptera > Calliphoridae > Lucilia > Lucilia sericata. The sequence continues at coordinate 250,933 of NW_023994390.1, read as the reverse complement.
ATAACAACATAAAGACCCTTGGAATTCCACACACTTCAGGGACTATGGTTTAATTGTGGTTGAAGTAATTTTAGATTTGTGTTGCTACATTAAACTGCCAATAAGTCTAAAATAAAACAAAAAACGTGTCCATTATAAATAATTCCCTCGGGAGTAGTAGTCTAAGGGGTAAATTAGTAAGTTTAACAATAAAGCAATAAAAAACTTTTATAAAAACAAATTTCTAACGCAAACAAAAAAACAAGATGCAATAAAAAATCTTGTAAAATTGTTAAGTTAGGTTAGGTTTTTACTTAAGTAAAAGTTACTTAACAAGTCATAAAACATTAATAGTTGGAAAATTAATTATTTTAAAGCCTTTTCATAGCAGTAAGAAAATATAATTCTATACTATTCATATAACATTTATGTAATTCAATATGACTTTCAAAATCATATAATATTATTGACTCCTGTTGCTTTGCCATATGATTATACATCAAACATTTTATGGAAATAAAAATAAATCGTGGAAAATCATTTTTGTCTTCGAGGCATTAAATAACAAATTATACAACAATTTTGATATTAACTGCAAAAAAAAAAAAAAAGAAATAAATAAGAAAATAAAATAAAAGTACATATTTATGTGATAAAATCAAGGCAAAAAAATAAACTCACATCAATAACAAATCAAATCAAAAGTAAAGTATTTATATATTGACTTGATAATTCTCAGAAAATGTGTGAAATTTTAAGCTTTAAAGTGTTTTGTTATATCAACGACAAAAATGTATATTGATTTTGTCATTTCGTTTGTAATAAAACAAGATATTGGTAGAAAAATAATCAGGATTGTTATAAAATTCTAACGTGATCTTGCTATATTCGTTTATCTATCCAATGCAACCAATATTTACATATTTATATTTTTGTTATAACTTTTGATAACAAAAAGCAATCCCTATTTTATTTTTCATATATCAATACAAACACCCAATATCAACTTAAAAATAATCCAAAGTTTTTACTAGATTTATGACAAAATAATAGAAAGTTTATACTAAACTATGGGAAAAAACTTTAACAACATATACATACATAAGTAAATTCCTTATAATGGTGAAAAAATCACACGCACGCACATGCAGACACAAGATAAATATTTAAACAGCTTTAAATTCAAATAATAGTTTCAAAATTTTTCTTTGTTTATTTTTCCCTCCAGAGGGTGTATGTAAATAAATATTTTTACATACACCCCCTAACTAAATACACACGTACTACTACTTGAAAAAGTATGAATTATTTTCATAATTCAAATAATTTAAATAACACCAAAACAAAAAAACAAACATCAAACAACAGCTGTCAAGTTGTTGGGTTTTGGGGGGGTTTATAAACGAACTACAACAAAAGTTTAAAATAATATGTTTCAAAAAAGTTATAAATCAGTAATAAAAAAAATAAATCAGGGAAAACACGGTAATACTGAAAAACAACAAATTGTTTTAGAATTAAAATTTATTTTTTCCATGTATTTTTTGTTTTACAATTTTAACAAAATTTTTTGTTACAACACAAAATGGAAAAAATAAAATGAATTAAACTTAAATCGGAAACATAAAGAGTGTGAAGGAAAAAACTTTTTTTCTTTTTTGAAATATTTAATAACTCAAGGACATTTTTAAATTTAAAGAAATTTTAGTCCAATTGCTAGATAGATAGATAGATAGATAGATAGATAGATAGATAGATAGATAGATAGATAGATAGATAGATAGATAGATAGATAGCTAGATAGATAGATAGATAGATAGATAGATAGATAGATAGATAGATAGATAGATAGATAGATAGATAGATAGATAGATAGATAGATAGATAGATAGATAGATAGATAGATAGATAGATAGATAGATAGATAGATAGATAGATAGATAGATAGATAGATAGATAGATAGATAGATAGATAGATAGATAGATAGATAGATAGATAGATAGATAGATAGATAGATAGATAGATAGATAGATAGATAGATAGATAGATAGATAGATAGATAGATAGATAGATAGATAGATAGATAGATAGATAGATAGATAGATAGATAGATAGATAGATAGATAGATAGATAGATAGATAGATAGATAGATAGATAGATAGATAGATAGATAGATAGATAGATAGATAGATAGATAGATAGATAGATAGATAGATAGATAGATAGATAGATAGATAGGATAGATAGATAGATAGATAGATAGATAGATAGATAGATAGATAGATAGATAGATAGATAGATAGATAGATAGATAGATAGATAGATAGATAGATAGATAGATAGATAGATAGATAGATAGATAGATAGATAGATAGATAGATAGATAGATAGATAGATAGATAGATAGATAGATAGATAGATAGATAGATAGATAGATAGATAGATAGATAGATAGATAGATAGATAGATAGATAGATAGATAGATAGATAGATAGATAGATAGATAGATAGATAGATAGATAGATAGATAGATAGATAGATAGATAGATAGATAGATAGATAGATAGATAGATAGATAGATAGATAGATAGATAGATAGATAGATAGATAGATAGATAGATAGATAGATAGATAGATAGATAGATAGATAGATAGATAGATAGATAGATAGATAGATAGATAGATAGATACACACAGAAAACAGATCAGTTGAAAATCGGTTTCAGCTATTAAAAATTAATAAGGTATATATGAATTAACTTTCTGTAACAAGAACTTAAATACCATAATTGGAATCGACTTGAGGTTCATTCTATTGAAAAATTTTTTTATGTTATCAATCTGTTTCTGTAGAAACTTTTTCAAATTGATTCGGTTATTATAGCAAACTTTAATTCATTTATTTTTAATTAAATTGCCAACTATTAGTGGCGGTTACTTCAAAATTCGGTTTTTATGATAAATTATCGAATTCGATGTTCTCAATCGATATATCAATTCCCATTTAAAACAGAAAATTGTGTAATGTCAAAACATTAAAAAAATTAAAATTTTACCAGTGAAACAAAAGCTTAAGAATCTTAAATATTATTCAAGGAATAAGGTAAGTCTTATATCTTACGTATTCAACGTCCGCAGCATTTATATGTATACACATGCATGTGGGCACATGTATGCATGTACATTGTACATATATGTACATACGTTCACATGTACACACATAAATATTATATTTCCTAATTTTTTCTTTTTCATGAAGAATACAACACAATTGATACCACCATCGATATCAGACATCACCCAATGTCGTCCATTCTGGCCAAAGTACAAAATCGAAATCCAGAAAAATACTGATCTGTGGTTATTCATGAATTGTCTTCAATGAAACGGAAATGTACGACTACATGTATGTATATCCCAATTTATTCCGTCATGTTGGAGCCCATTACGAAGGAGCATATCACATCTTAAAATCCTAATGGCGTTTAAGTAGATATTATTATACATATGTATGTATTGGTTTCTGTTAATTTTTCTTTTAGAATTTTATTTTCAATAAAAATAATAAAAAAAAAACGTCAAATTATATTGAAAATCATTCACAATAGTAGTATATATTTATTTGAATACAGTAACGCTAACCATATTTCTTCGTTTATTCCAAGCGAATTTTAGGATAGTTGTTAGAACCGACTAAATTCGATTGGAAACAAATTCGGTTGCGACAATGAATCTGTTTTCTCTGTGTAGATAGATAGATAGAACATATGATTAATAAATAGATAATAAGTTGCACAGTTAGTTTGCCACTAAACAGTCTAAACAGTTTACATTTGCTCCTTCAGAAATGTTAGAATAAATGTTCTCTAAACTTGGTACCTTCGCATTACTATTTCCAAATGTTTCTCCTTCGCACAGGATACCCGTTATATGCTTCCGTTCTATTAAAGCAAACATTTTTAAACACAACTTTGATTATTATCTTTTGACCCTTTTTAGACAATAAAAAAAAAACATCCTTTCTATATGCCCCCAATGAAAAACTCTGCACTTTACTACTTTTAGCTTTTAACCCACTATTTTAGTGACTAATATAATAATGCTGACGATGATGATGGTGATGATTATAAATGGTTTTATTACGTTTAATTTTTAGTTTCATTTACAATTTTCTTCCTCCATTACTTGCGATTTTTATTTACCATTTACTTTAGTATTTAACAATGCTTCTTTCGTCACTTTAGAAAATGTGTATGAAATTATAAATACAAAAAAAAATTAAATAAAATTGAAATATGTGAAGGCTAAAGTGGAAAACTGAAAACGTGCTTGCAATACAATTTCAAACATTTTATAATACTTATTTCCATTAAATATTTTCTTATTTGTTTTTTGTATTAGAAACGTTTTTTTTGATGCATACATACGTACATATGAATGTATGAATGTATTAGATTGTGACAGTGGGTTGGGTAGAGAGAGTTTTGGGTTGATGTTTGTAGCACCCAAAATTATGATTTTCGCAACTGCCTTAATGTTTACTAATTGTTCTAAAACCAATAAATTTTCAAAATTTTGTCATTAAAAAATCGATTTTTTATGAAAAAAGTTAATAACTGACCTTAAAATATTAAATAGCTAAATTGATAATAACTTAAATTAACTTCTCCCCAACAATCCATAACTATTTTTTTATTAACTAATATATGTGTATAAACACGTGTATTGTTTCCAAAAACAAAATTGCTGTCCTGTTATTTTCTTTAATAACAAAATATATCTCGCACTAAAATTTTTGTTTCATTACCATTATTATGATACTATCAATAGATAGAAATCAGTAACAATAACAAATACAAAAATTAAAAGAATATTCATCATTATATCGTTTTTCGTATAATAGACGTAAAACTGACTATTTAGCACACACATACATACATCCACCCACCCAGCAGTCTTTAAGGATAGGGGTAACATAGCTCATTTAGTAATCAGAGGTATCGCTAAATAATATTACAAATTAACAGTTTGAAACAACCATCCTAAACTGCAGGGCTCCTAAAAAAGACTCTCGTTTATACACAGAGCCAGGCCGACTCACGCACAAAATGCACGCACAGACAAAATTTTTATTTATATTTTATATTCTATTGTTGTTGGTGTTGCTTTCGCCCAGTTAGAAACACTAACTACTCATCTGATGGCAAATAATTTCATACTTCTTTCTTTCATACTTTGTATGTTTGCTCTTACCGAGTTTTCCAATTTCTTTTACACACACACACACGTGTGTAGTGTAAATACGTGAAAACTTTTATATTGCATACTTTGGGGCATAAATAAAGCACTTAACGAGTAAAACTCTCTAGAGGCGGATTATAATTTTTTGCGCATTTATCATTTTTGTTATTTTAATATTTTGTCTTAGAATACGTTTCTTTGCTTTTCTTCCAGCCAAATAAAATTGCTTCAAAAATCAGCGGCAATTGTAGCAAAGAGTGTGAAAGGGAAAAAAATTCCATTAAATTACTAATGTTAGTAGTATTAAGACGACAACAATGTTTTGTTATATACGAGTATTTAAATAAATATGTAGAAATGTGTATTAGATGCAGGTTGTTCGGAAATCTAGTGATCACCATATTAGTACAATTATTACACTTTACAGGGGCCCTTTGGGAAAATTAATATTTTACATAAAAAAAGTGTTGTCCGCAAATATTTATATAGAAAAAAACTGTTATCTTTTGATAGATAAAAACTGTTATACACAATTTTTTCTATAAACAAAGTTTTTTATACAAAAAGCTTTTATATACAAATTGTCTGTAGAAAAAACTATTATACACAGATTTTCTATAGAAAAAAATCTGTTATACATAAATTGTTATACAGTTTTATTCTAAACAGTTACACAGTTTTATTCTGAAGAAAATTTATTTATTATTTTTCTATAAACCAAACTTTTTATACCCAATTTTATTATAGAAAAAACTGTTATACAAAACTCTTTGTATAGAAAAAACTGTTATACAAATTTTTTCCATAAATAAATGTTATATACAAAGTTTTCTATACAAAAAAAATGTTATACACAAATTTTCTGTGGAATAAAATCTATACAAAATTGTTTCTATAGAAAAAAACTGTTATACATATGTACATTTTCTTCAGAATAAAACTGTTATATTATTATTTTTCTATAAATAAAACCCAAATTTTTTCATAGAAAAACTGTTATATATAATTTTCTCTATAGAAAAACTTTTGTACACATTTTTTTTTTATAGAAAACACAATTATACACAAAACTGTTATACACAAATTTCTCTATAGCAAGAACTTGTATACACTAAATTCTGTATAAAAAACAGTTATAAAATAATTTTACTATAAATTTTGTTCCATAAAAACTGTTATACAAACATGTTTCTATAGAAAAAAAAAACTATGATACACAAATAATTCTATAGAATAAATATCATTCCCAAATTTTTCTGTTTAAACATTGTTATACTCAATTGTTTTTTAAGAAAAACTGTTATACACAAAGTTTTCCTATAGAAAAAATTGTTATACACAAAGTTTTTCTATAGAAAAATTATATTTTTGTTTAAAAATTGTTATACACAAATTTTTCTATAACGATAACTGTTATACACAATTTTTTCTATAAAGAAAAACTGTTATAATAAATTTTATCTTTTAAAAATTGTTATGCAATAATTTGTCTATAGAAAAAACTGTTATACATAAATTTTTCTATAGAGAAAAACTGTTATGCAAAAAAATTTTCTATAGAAAAATCAAATTTTGTATATAAATTGTTATACTAAAATTTGTCTATAGCGAAAACTGTTATACACTAATTTTTTTATATAAATTTCTTCTACAAAAAACTGTTATACAAAAATGTTACTATAGAAAATCTGTTATACACAAATTTTTGACACAATAAAACTGTTATACTAAAATTTTTTCTATAGAAAATACTATTCTACTCATTTTTTCGATAAAAATAATATTTTTTGTAAAAAGAAAAATCAGATTTTTCTATAAAAATTTGTATACATAAATTTTTCTTTAGAGAAAAACTGTTATACACAAAATTTTTCTATAAAAATTGTTATACAAAGAAAAAACTGTTATATAATAATTTTTTATAGAAAAAACTGTTATATATAAATTTTCTATGAATAAAAACTGTTATACACGAAATTTTTCTATAGAATTATCATATTTTTTTATAAAAATTGTTATACATAAATTTTTTCTATAGAGAAAAACTGTTATACACAAAATTTTTCTATAGAAAAGTCAGATTTTTCTATAAAAATTATTGTACATAAATTTTTCTATAGCGAAAACTGTTATACACAAATTTTGCTGTAGAAAAAAACTATTATAATAATTTTTTTTCTAGAAAAAACTAGAAATATATTTTTCTATAGAAAATCTTTTATACACAAATTTTCGCCATAATTAAACTGTTATACCCAAACTTTTTCTGTAGATACCACTGTTATACTCACTTTTCTATAAAAATAAAATTTTTTGTAAAAAGAAAAATCTGATTTTTATACATAAATTTTTCTTTAGAGAAAAACTGTTATACACAAATTTTTCTTTAGATAAAAACTGTTATAATAATTTTTTTTTCTAGCAAAACTGTTATAAACATATCTATATAAAATCTGTTATACACACATTTTTGACATAACAAAACTGTTATACCCAAGTGTTTTCTATAAAAAAAAACTGCTATACACACTTCTTCTATAAAAAGAATATTTTTTGTAAAAAATTTAATTTAAAACATTTCTATATAGAACAGTTATACACAAAAGTTGTAATAGAGAAAAAACTGTTATATAAAATTGTTCCTATAAAAATCGACTATAACTGTTTAACAAAATTCTTTCTGTAGAAAAAAATTCTTTCAATAGACTTGTTCAAAAACTAAATAGACATTAGACAAGTCCATAGACTAGTCCTATCTAGTCAAGAGATTTGTCAATATAATAGTCAATAAATTTGTCAATAGACTAGGCATAAACTACTCAATAGAAAAGTATAGACTAATCTATTGACTAGTCAATAAGCTATAGATTAGTCAAGGAACTGGTCTTTATAGGATAGTCAAAAGAATATTCAATTGACTAATCAATAGACAAGTCCATAGATTAGTTCATAAGCTAGTTAAAAACTAGTTAATAGAATATTCAATATACTAGTCATTGGAAATGTTCATAGACTTGTCAATATATCGGTCTACAGTCTATTGGTAAGTCCATGGACTAATCAATAGACGAATTCTTAAACTAGCCAAATGGATATTATATAGACTAGTCAATGAACATGTTCACCGACTTGTTAATATATACATAGGTCTATAGTGTATTGACAAGTCTATAGACTAGTTCTTAAACTGATCAATCCATAGACAGACTTGTCAATATACTAAGTTCTAAACAAGTCGAAATCCGTCTGTTATACTGACATTTTTGTTAATATTTTTCTATAAGTAGTCCCCCTATTGTCTCATATACCCCTTTGAAAACTGCTGGAATGTGTGTTCATAGCTTTTTTCCCTGTCACACTGTCTGTTCGCTAAGTAGACTTCTGTTACGGTTAAAACAAATATTTTTTTTTATATTATTGGGTTTATGTTTGAGCTTTTTAAGCAGGAGTTAAAATAATAAATGGTTTTGTTTATAGGTAATTTTTTGCAATATTTGTTTAAAATATGAATTTTTAAGACGTCTGACTGTCTGGCATATTTTTTTGGTGTTAAAAAGGTTAAAAAAAAGCTCAAACCTAAATTAAACCAATTCAATATTGTTTTTTAAAAATATGTTTCTAAGGACGCTGTCATACGTATGAATGTAAATAAAACAAACATCTGGTGTAAAAATCGTTCATACAAAATGACTTATGTGCATTTCTTAAATTAATTAATTAATTAAATTAAATTTAGAGACAACTTCAGAATACTAAAAAAAAAGTATTAAAAATGAGACAATAAACTATTTTTCTCAAAATGTCACATAAGTCCTTTTTGCTTGTAACACAACAATATCTTAAAGCTGCTTAAAACTTTTGTGAGTTTTAAAGTTAACATTCTTTTTAATAACAAATAAAATATTGTTTAATTTCCTAAAAAAAAAAGTACAAAGTCAGCGCTTGTGGTCCCTTTATAAACAATACCGAACAAAAAAAAACAACTTAACCCTTTTTCCCTACATAACACAGACCATAAATGTAACCACTTTCATTGCTGGAAAATATATAATTACCTTCAAGATGGTCATTTTCCTTTTCTTGTGAACTGTCATTTTAACATTTATTTTGTCAGAAAGAAAAAAAAGGAAATTATTTTCATTAACATTTAATTGGAAATTTGTAAAAAGGAAATGAAAATAAAGAAAAACAAAATTCAATTTAATGTTAAGGCACAGAAATGTCAGTCTGTTTTTTGTAAATAAACAAACTAAAAAAAATGTTCGTCACAAATTACCCCGCTGACTTTTTTATTGATGCTAAAGTTAATAAACCATATTTAGTAAATTTAATTTATTTAAAAAAATCTATAAATTAATATTTGAATTTGAAATAAAAGCCATCTAAATGCCAGATCTAAATTGCTGTTATAAAAATTTTATAGAAATTCTCAAAAAAAATATTTTTACTTAAAACCAAAAAAGCCAAAAATCCCACACAATTAATTATGTAAATAATAATTAAAAATATGTGCACTTAATTAAAAAAAAAGCATTTAAAAATACAAATATTTGTTTTTTTTTTTCTTAAAATTTTCTTCAACACTTTTTATAGCTGTTTTGCACAGCTCAGTTGTTTAAGATTTTCCATTGCCTAAGGCCTCAGTCTGTATGATAAAAGCATGTTTATTTTAAAACCACATATTTAATTTATTTTTAAATATTAATTATAACTCAGACAAAGTGTTAATTGCAAATAATGTTTTTTTTTAATAATTTTGTTAAAATTTATGTGCAAAAATATTCATATGAAAAACAACATAAGCCAATGTTGGCATTCATGACTACTACTTGTCAAGAGACTAGTCTATTGACTACTGACAAGTATATTGACTATATAGTCTATGAACTAGTCTAATCTGTTTATTAAATATTCTATTAACTAGCTTGTTAACTAGTCTATTGGCCAGACCATTGACTATTCTATTTACTATTCGCTATTCTATTGACAAGTATACAGACTGTTGAATAGTCTACTGTTTAGTCTATTAACTGTTCTATTGACTAATCTATTGGCTTATCTATTGACTACTCTATTGACTTGTCTATAGCCTAGTCTATCGACTATTCTATTGGGTAGTCTATTCACTATTCTATTGACTAGTCTATTATTTACTCTATTGAGTTGTCTGTTGACTAGTCTATAGACTATTATATTGACTACTTTATTGACTAGTCTACCGACTACTCTAACCAGTATATTCAATAGTCTATTCACTAGCCTCTTAGCTAGTCTATTAACCAGTATACTGACCAGTCTATTAGCTAGTCCATTGACAACTCTATTGACTAGTATGATGGGCAGTGATTATTCTATTGACTAGTTCATTGACTACTCCATTGACTAGTCTATTGGCTATTCTAGTGGCTATTCTATTGACTAATCTATTTGTTATCTATGGACTATTCTATTGACTATTCTGTTTACTAGTCTATGGACTATTCTATTGACGAGTCTATTGGCTATTCTATTGACTAGTATATGAAGTATTCTATTATCTAGTCTAGTGACTGTTCTTTTGACTAATATGTTTGCTATCTATGGACTATTCTATTGACTATTCTGTTGACTAGTCTATGGACTATTGACTAGTAAATGAACTATTCTATAATCTAGTCTAGTGACTATTCTCTTGATCTATTTGCTATCTATGGACTATTCTATTAACTAGTCTATTGACTAATGTATTGACTATTTCATGGACTGCTCTGTTGACTATTCTATTGACTTGACTTTGGCTATTCTATTGAATAGTCTATGGACTATACTATTGACTAGCTCATTAACTGCTCTATTGACTATTCTATTGACCAGTCTATGGACTATTCTATTGACTAGTCTATTGACTTATCTGCGGACTATTGTATTGGTTATTCTATGGACTATTATATTGACTAGTCTATGGATTATTCTGAATATTCCATTGACTAGTCTATGGACTATCAATTGAATGCTCTATTAACTGCTCTATTATATTGACTATTTAATGATTAGTCTATTGACTAGCCAATTGACTGCTCTATTGACTATTTTATTGACTATGCTATAGACTATTCTATTGACTATGCTATAGACTATTCTATTGACTAGTCTATTGGCTATTTTATTGACTATGTTATAGACTATTCTATTGACTAGTCTATGGACTATTCTGTTCTAGTCTAGTGACTATTCTTTTGACTATTTTTTGGACTAATATATTTGCAATATATGGACTATTCTATTGGCTATTCTATTGACTAGTATATGAACTATTCTATTATCTAGTCTAATTACTATTCTTTTGACTAATCTTTTTGCTATCTATAGACTATTCTATTGACTAATCTATTAACTAGTACATGGACTGTTCTATTGACTATTCTGTTGACTTGTCTATTGGCTATTCTATTAACTTGTCTATTGGCTATTATATTGAATAGTCTAGGGACTATACTATTGACTAGTTTGTTAACTGCTCTATTGACGATTCTATGACTAGTCTATGGACGATTCTATTGACTAGTCCATTGACTGCTTTATTGACTATTGTATTGATTATTATGCTGACTATTCCAGTTTTAACTATCTTTTATATTGTAAATTAAGTTTTTTTACAAAAGTTTACTATCTGCTCTTTAACTGTAACTTTAATTTTATACCTTCCAAATGATTTCGTTTTTTCTACGAAATCAATTAATATAATAAAATCTTTAGACTCCACAATATTTCTTAAACGCGCTGGAAAAAATCCACTTTCTGCAGACATTTTTTCCAGCTGTTTTTTAATAAAAATTATAAAAAAAAACTTTTCATTTTCATAAAAATATTTCACATTATTAATAAATCGCCAAAAAGAAATATCAACATTTACAATATTAAAAAATGCGAAAATGTCACAAACTTAAACTTAACAAAATAAGCAAAAAAATACAACTTTAAAAAGAAAAATTTTATAAATAAAATTGCAATCTCTTGACAATGTCAGAAAAAAAAAGAAACAATAAAACAAATAAACTTTTACGCACGACTACTTATAACAAGACAACAGCAAAAAAGAAACTATTTATTCCGTTTCAATTTCCTTCCGCTTCCGTTGTTTGGACATTTTATCATTCTCCCGCCATTTTCTCTTTTGCTGCTTTCAATCTTGAGAGAAAATTGAGACACGCTGTTTAAGTAATTTGCTAATGTTATTTATTTAATTTTTTCTTCTTGCATTCTTTTTATTCTTGTTTTTCTTTGTTGCATTTATTAGAAGTTTTTGTGTCTGCTTGTGTGCAAAAAAAGATGATGAAAGAAAAAAAAAACTAAATTAGTTATAAAGCAACTATGTTTACAAGGGTGATAATATAAATTTTGTCTTAATTACAAAAATCTGTGGTTCATCTCATGCCAATATAGATTTTGGTAAAAAAAAAACTATGACAGAAAGAAATCTGGGCCACATTAAACTAGACATACAGTCTGGTGTATATTGTTGGAAAAAAGTTGTTTGTAATATACCCTACAGTACTACATTATAATGGTATTAATACTTGTAACAACAATTTTTATAGAAATATAATAAATAGCTTAGGTGTAATGCTATATAATCCGTCTTAAGAGCTCTCCATAACTGATCTAAGGTCACATAGGCCCACTGTATATATATCTTTAGGAAACAACCTATTAAAGTACGTAGCTTCCATCTTAGATCCTCATACTGGACCCCTCGATGTAAAGTATCAAAAGTTTGGACATGCCAAATTTAAGTTTCTTACTTGCTTTTTTTTCATTTTCAAAAACACTTGACAAATATTTACCAGCTTATAAATATGCAACAAGAATTGATACAAGTCTTTAGTAAAATAATGGAAATGTTTTTTATTGTTAAAATTTTACATTCAAGTACAATTTCTAGGAATTAAATCCTTGTCATGTGACAGCTTGGTATCTATGACATGGCACAGTAGGGGTTTTGATTTTTAAAGAAACATTCAAATATTTTATAACGTAAAAATAAATACAAAAGAAAATTTTTCTCCGTATTCGTTATCAGAGATGGATAATTTGGTAATAGACTAGCTTATAGGCTATTTAATAGTCTAGTCCATAGACAAATCCTTTAACTATTTGAAAGACTAGTCTATAAAGGAATCCATTGCTTAGTTTATTGACCAGTCTATAGACTAGTATATTGATTAGTCGTTGTACTAGTTCATAGAAGGAGTGTCTATAAGCTATTCAATAGACTAGTCCACAGACCACACAATAAACTAGTTCAACGACCAGTGAATAGATAAGTATCAGTCTGTAGACTTGTCCATATAAAGTAGTCTATTGGCTACTACTCCATAGAACAGTCAGTAGACAACTCAAAAAAAAACTAACAGACTACTCCATAGGCTACAACAAACACTTATCTATACACTAAACAATAACCTAGTCATTAGGCTTGTAAATAGACTAATTAATACACTGGTCAATGGACTAGTCCATAGACCGGTTAATAGACTATAAAATATGCTAATCCAATGACTATTCCGTAGACAAGTCCTAAAACTATTCCATAGACTAGTCAATTGCTAAGTATATGGACGAACCTGTAGATTAATCCACAAACTACTTTATAGACTAGCCAATGGAGAAGTTCTCAGACTAGTCAATAGACTAATTCATATATGTACTAGTTAGGTCAGGAATAGAGAAGTCCGTAGACAAGTCCTTTAACTATTCCATAAACGAGTCTGTTGTTAAGTCTATGGACTAGTCTATAGACTAATCCAGAAACTAATTCATAGACTAATCCAGAAACTAATTCACAGACTAGACAATACACCAGTCAGTAGAGAAATGAATGGTCTATTTCAGAGACAAGACAATAGTTCAATAGACTAGTGCTAGTCATATGCATAGTCCATAGACTAGTAAATAGTCTAGTCCATAGACTAGTTCATAAGCTAGTCCATAGACTAGTACATAGGCTAGTCCATAGACTAGTTCATAGGCTACTCTATTGACTAGTTCATAGGCTAGTCCATAAGCTAGTCCATAGGATAGACCATAGGCTAGTACGTAGACTAGTCCATAGGCTAGTCCATAGACTAGTTCATAGACCAGTCCGTTGACTAGTCCATAGACTAGTTCATAGACTAGTCCACAGAATAGTCCATAAGCTAGACTAGACTATAGACTGGTCCATAGACTAGTGCATAGACTAGTCCACAGACTAGATCATGGACTAGTCTATAGACTAGTCCATAAATTAGTCCATAGATTAGTTCATAGATTAGTCCATAGACTTGTACATAGGCTAGTCCATAGACTAGTTCATAGACGAGTCCACAGAATATTCCATAGGCTAGTTTATAGACTATTCCATAGACTAGTTTACTGAATAGTCCATAAGCTAGTCCATACGCTAGTCCATATGTATCCACAGACTACTCCATAGAATAGTCCATAAACTATACCATAGAATATTCCACAGAATAGCCGATAAGCTAGACTAGACTATAGACTGGTTCAGAGAATAGTTCATAGACTAGTCCATAGACTAGATCATAGACCTAGAGCCTATAGACTGGTCCATAAATTAGTCCATAGATTATTCCATAGACTAGTCCATAGGCTAGTCCATTGACTTGTACATAGGCTAGTCCATAGACTAGTTCATAGGCTAGTTCATAGATTAGTCCACAGAATAGTCCATAGGCTAGACCATTGACTAGTCCATAGACTAGTTCACTGAATAGTCCATAAGCTCGTCCGTAAGCTAGTCCATACGCTAGTCCATATGTTAGTTCATAGACTACTCGTAGACTACTCCATAGACTAGTACATAAACTAGTCCATAGGCTATACCATAGGCCAGGCCATAGACTTCTCCATACACTATCCCACAGACTACTTCATAGGTTACTCAATATAAACTATTGTAATTAATTGACTATTCCATAGACCCATTAATGGACCAGTCAAAAGATAAGTTTATAAACTAGTGCATATAAAGGCGAAATTCTATTCAACAATTTTCCTTTTTGAAAAATTTTGAACCCTATGTTTCGTGTAATATGCCACACAAATATAATTAAATAGTTCGTACACTTACTTTTGGCATTCGTTGTAAGTTCATCAAAATCACTGTTTCTAATTGGATTTTGTAGTTAAGTTAATGAACAAAAACGTAATTACTTAATACCAAGCGAATGTGAATGTATTGTTCAACACCTTAACGTATAAGGGGAATAAAGAAGAAGAATGTAAGACAAAAGGGAAATAATTTAAGCTTAATTAAATTTGGCAAAATGGGAGAAAAAAAAATTAAGAAATGTATTAAGATCAACACTTTAAATCAGACGGAATCATTCAGATTTTTTCGTTTGGACTTAATGAAGACAGACAGACAAGCAAATAAACTGTAAACAGGTGGACAGACAGACATAGGAAGACGTCGTGATTGTCTTAGAATCTAAAAACAGCTTGGAAATATTTCGTCTATTAAAAAAAATTTTATAAAAATTTTTTACACTACTTTTGAAAATCGATCACACTTAAAAGATCATGTGTTCGAAAATTTCTTTGTTGTAATTTTCTTTTGACATTCACTAAACTGTTAATTTACATAAGAAGAATAATAGAATATTTTATCTGTAATTTCCATATATTTATTTACATTATTATTCGATTACCTATAGAAACCAAAACCTGACACTTTCTCTTTAACATATTTGCTCAATTGAATAATAATATGAAATATTTTCTATGTTATTTATTTTTACACAAATTACGATAATAACGTGATTTTATGATACGATATTTATTTCAACTTCTTTTCTATTTATTTGCAGACGGAACAATTTGCTGTTTTGGATTCTATTCACAATAATTGTTTTGGGCAATTCAGCGGTATTGTTTGTAATGTTTTTGAATAAAAATCGAAAATCACGAATGAATTATTTTATTAAACAATTGGCATTGGCAGGTACGTGTTAATATTTATACATATAAATTTCACACATACTTAGATATTTATTTTGATTTCATTATATTTACATATGAAAATCAATACATACAAAAAAATAAATCTATGCTGAACTTGGTATAAAACTTTAAATGAATGGAAAATATATTTTTGGTTAAATTTCTTTTTGCTAAAAACAACTGTAAATTGTGCATTTAATTTGTAACAAATTAAATTAGGTATGAAAAATATTTTTAAAATGTCTATTTCTGTACTTTACAATATCATATCATATTGTTTTGCCTTTCTGTGTCTTTTGACCTTATAAAATAGTATTTTCTAGAGTTTCAAAATAAATTAAATTTAAATTTGTTTTATTTTTATCTTAAGAGGACTTCCCTATCCAACCTACAAGCCAAAGTAAAAAAAATCTGGAATTTTAACAAACAAATATAAATATATAAACAGCCATTCAGTTTGAGTCTTTACATACTATTTTGTCTGTGCATGTGTTTTTTATTATTTCATACTCTACACCAGGCATGAAAAACTCAGTGCTTAGTACTTTTTCCAGTACTTTTTGATATCGAAAAATATCGCGGCACCCCCACGACATTTTCGGTACTTTTTTTAACTTTTAAACTTTTGATAAGTAGTCTAGTCTATAGATTAGTATATCTAGTCTAGTCTAGTCTACAGTGCAGTCTATAGTCTATTCTATAGCGTAGTCTATAGTCTAGTCTATAGTCTAGTTTATAGTCTAGTCTATAGTCTAGTCTATAGTCTAGTCTATAGTCTAGTCTATAGTGTAGTCTATAGTCTAGCATATAATATAGTCCATAGTTTCGTCCATAGTCTAGTCTATAGTCTAGTCTAGTCCATAGTCTAGCCTATAGTCTAGTCTATAGTCTAGTCCATAGTCTCGTCCATAGTCTAGTCTGTAGTCTAGTCTATAGTCTAGTCTATAGTCTAGTCTATAGTCTAGTCTATAGTCTAGTCTATAGTCTAGTCTATAGTCTAGTCTATAGTCTAGTCTATAGTCTAGTCTATAGTCTAGTCTATAGTCTAGTCTATAGTCTAGTCTATAGTCTAGTCTATAGTCTAGTCTATAGTCTAGTCTATAGTCTAGTCTATAGTCTAGTCTATAGTCTAGTCTATAGTCTAGTCTATAGTCTAGTCTATAGTCTAGTCTATAGTCTAGTCTATAGTCTAGTCTATAGTCTAGTCTATAGTCTAGTCTATAGTCTAGTCTATAGTCTAGTCTATAGTCTAGTCTATAGTCTAGTCTATAGTCTAGTCTATAGTCTAGTCTATAGTCTAGTCTATAGGCTAGTCTATAGTCTAGTCTATAGTCTAGTCTATAGTCTAGTCTATAGTCTAGTCTATAGTCTAGTCTATAGTCTAGTCTATAGTCTAGTCTATAGTCTAGTCTATAGTCTAGTCTATAGTCTAGTCTATAGTCTAGTCTATAGTCTAGTCTATAGCCTAGTCTATAGTCTAGTCTATAGTCTAGTCTATAGTCTAGTCTATAGTCTAGTCTATAGTCTAGTCTATAGTCTAGTCTATAGTCTAGTCTTTAGTGTAGTCTATAGTCTAGTCTATAGTCTAGTCTATAGTCTAGTCTATAGTCTAGTCTATAGTCTAGTCTATAGTCTAGTCTATAGTCTAGTCTATAGTCTAGTCTATAGTCTAGTCTATAGTCTAGTCTATAGTCTAGTCTATAGTCTAGTCTATAGTCTAGTCTATAGTCTAGTCTATAGTCTAGTCTATAGTCTAGTCTATAGTCTAGTCTATAGTCTAGTCTATAGTCTAGTCTATAGTCTAGTCTATAGTCTAGTCTATAGTCTAGTCTATAGTCTAGTCTATAGTCTAGTCTATAGTCTAGTCTATAGTCTAGTCTATAGTCTAGTCTATAGTCTAGTCTATAGTCTAGTCTATAGTCTAGTCTATAGTCTAGTCTATAGTCTAGTCTTTAGTGTAGTCTATAGTCTAGTCTATAGTCTAGTCTATAGTCTAGTCTATAGTCTAGTCTATAGTCTAGTCTATAGTCTAGTCTAGTCTATAGTCTAGTCTAGTCTAGTCTAGTCTATAGTCTAGTCTATAGTCTAGTCTAGTCTACAGTCTAGTCTATAGTCTAGTCTATAGTCTAGTCTATAGTCTAGTCTATAGTCTAGTCTATAGTCTAGTCTATAGTCTAGTCTATGGTCTAGTCTATAGTCTAGTCTATAGTCTAGTCTATAGTCTAGTCTATAGTCTAGTCTATAGTCTAGTCTATAGTCTAGTCTATAGTCTAGTCTATAGTCTAGTCTATAGTCTAGTCTATAGTCTAGTCTATAGTCTAGTCTTTAGTGTAGTCTATAGTCTAGTCTATAGTCTAGTCTATAGTCTAGTCTATAGTCTAGTCTATAGTCTAGTCTTTAGTGTAGTCTATAGTCTAGTCTATAGTCTAGTCTATAGTCTAGTCTATAGTCTAGTCTATAGTCTAGTCTATAGTCTAGTCTATAGTCTAGTCTATAGTCTAGTCTATAGTCTAGTCTAGTCTATAGTCTAGTCTATAGTCTAGTCTATAGTCTAGTCTATAGTCTAGTCTATAGTCTAGTCTATAGTCTAGTCTATAGTCTAGTCTATAGTCTAGTCTATAGTCTAGTCTATAGTCTAGTCTATAGTCTAGCCTGTAGTCTAGTCTATAGTCTAGTCTATAGTCTAGTCTATAGTCTAGTCTATAGTCTAGTCTATAGTCAAGTCTATAGTCTAGTCTATAGTCTAGTCTATAGTCTAGTCTATAGTCTAGTCTATAGTCTAGTCCCTAGTCTAGTCTATAGTCTAGTCTATAGTCTAGTCTATAGTCTAGTCTATAGTCTAGTCCCTAGTCTAGTCTATAGTCTAGTCTATAGTCTAGTCTATAGTCTAGTCTATAGTCTAGTCCATAGTCTAGTCTATAGTCTAGTCCATAGTCTAGTCTATAGTCTAGTCTATAGTCTAGTCCATAGTCTAGTCTATAGTCTAGTCTATAGTCTAGTCCATAGTCTAGTCTATAGTCTAGTCCATAGTCTAGTCTATAGTCTAGTCCATAGTCTAGTCTATAGTCTAGTCTATAGTCTAGTCTATAGTCTAGTCTATATTCTAGTCTACAGTCTAGTCTATAGTCTAGTCTATAGTCTAGTCTATAGTCTAGTCTATAATCCAGTCTATAATCCAGTCTATAATCCAGTCTATAGTCTAGTCTATAGTCTAGTCTATAGTCTAGTCTATAGTCTAGTCTATAGTCTAGTCTATAGTCTAGTTTATAGTCTAGTCTATAGTCTAGTCTATGGTCTAGTCTATAGTCTAGTCTATAGTCTAGTCTATAGTATAGTCTATAGTCTAGTCCATAGTCTAATCTATAGTCTAGTCTATAGTCTAGTCCATAGTCTAGTCTATAGTCTAATCTATAGTCTACTCTATAGTTTAGTCTATAGTCTAGTCTATAGTCTAATCTATAATCTAGTCTATAATCTAGTCTATAGTCTAGTCTATAGTCTAGTCTATAGTCTAGTCCATAGTCTAGTCTATAGTCTAGTCCATAGTCTAGTCTATAGTCTAGTCTATAGTCTAGTCTATAGTCTAGTCCATAGTCTAGTCTATAGTCTAATCTATAGTCTAGTCTATAGTCTAGTTTATAGTCTAGTCTATAGTCTAGTCTATAGTCTAGTCTATAGTCTAGTCTATAGTCTAGTCTATAGTCTAATCTATAGTCTAGTCTATAGTTTAGTCTATAGTCTAATCTATAGTCTAGTCTATAGTCTAGTCTATAGTCTAGTCTATAGTCTAGTCTATAGTCTAGTCTATAGTCTAGTCTATAGTCTAATCTATAGTCTAGTCTATAGTCTAGTCTATAGTTTAGTCTATAGTCTAGTCTATAGTCTACTCTATAGTCTACTCTATAGTCTACTCTATAGTCTACTCTATAGTCTACTCTATAGTCTACTCTATAATTTAGTCTATAGTCTAGTCTATAGTCTAGTCTATAGTCTAGTCTATAGTCTAGTCTATAGTCTAGTCTATAGTCTAGTCTATAGTCTAGTCTATAGTCTAATCTATAGTCTAGTCTATAGTCTAGTCTATAGTCTAGTCTATAGTCTAGTCTATAGTCTAGTCTATAGTCTAATCTATAGTCTAGTCTATAGTCTAGTCTATAGTTTAGTCTATAGTCTAGTCTATAGTCTAGTCTATAGTCTACTCTATAGTCTACTCTATAGTCTACTCTATAGTCTACTCTATAGTTTAGTCTATAGTCTAGTCTATAGTCTAGTCTATAGTCTAGTCTATAGTCTAGTCTATAGTCTAGTCTATAGTCTAGTCTATAGTCTAGTCTATAGTCTAGTCTATAGTCTAGTCTATAGTCTAGTCTATAGTCTAGTCTATAGTCTAGTCTATAGTCTAGTCCATAGTCTAGTCCATAGTCTAGTCTATAGTCTAGTCCATAGTCTAGTCTAGTCTAATCTATAGTCTAGTCTATAGTCTAGTCTATAGTCTAGTCTATAGTCTAGTCTATAGTCTAGTCTATAGTCTAGTCTATAGTCTAGTCTATAGTCTAGTCTATAGTCTAGTCTATAGTCTAGTCTATAGTCTAGTCTATAGTCTAGTCTATAGTCTAGTCTATAGTCTAGTCTATAGTCTAGTCTATAGTCTAGTCTATAGTCTAGTCTATAGTCTAGTCTATAGTCTAGTCTATAGTCTAGTCTATAGTCTAGTCTATAGTCTAGTCCATAGTCTAGTCTATAGTCTAGTCTATAGTCTAGTCCATAGTCTAGTCTATAGTCTAGTCTATAGTCTAGTCTATAGTCTAGTCTATAGCCTAGTCTATAGTCTAGTCTATAGTCTAGTCTATAGTCTAGTCTTTAGTGTAGTCTATAGTCTAGTCTATAGTCTAGTCTATAGTCTATAGTCTAGTCTATAGTCTAGTCTATAGTCTAGTCTATAGTCTAGTCTATAGTCTAGTCTATAGTCTAGTCTATAGTCTAGTCTATAGTCTAGTCTATAGTCTAGTCTATAGTCTAGTCCATAGTCTAGTCTATAGTCTAGTCCATAGTCTAGTCCATAGTCTAGTCTATAGTCTAGTCCATAGTCTAGTCTATAGTCTAATCTATAGTCTAGTCTATAGTCTAGTCTATAGTCTAGTCTATAGTCTAGTCTATAGTCTAGTCTATAGTCTAGTCTATAGTCTAGTCTATAGTCTAGTCTATAGTCTAGTCTATAGTCTAGTCTATAGTCTAGTCTATAGTCTAGTCTATAGTCTAGTCTATAGTCTAGTCTATAGTCTAGTCTAGTCTAGTCTATAGTCTAGTCTATAGTCTAGTCTATAGTCTAGTCTATAGTCTAGTCTATAGTCTAGTCTATAGTCTAGTCCATAGTCTAGTCTATAGTCTAGTCTATAGTCTAGTCCATAGTCTAGTCTATAGTCTAGTCTATAGTCTAGTCTATAGTCTAGTCTATAGCCTAGTCTATAGTCTAGTCTATAGTCTAGTCTATAGTCTAGTCTTTAGTGTAGTCTATAGTCTAGTCTATAGTCTAGTCTATAGTCTATAGTCTAGTCTATAGTCTAGTCTATAGTCTAGTCTATAGTCTAGTCTATAGTCTAGTCTATAGTCTAGTCTATAGTCTAGTCTATAGTCTAGTCTATAGTCTAGTCTATAGTCTAGTCTATAGTCTAGTCTTTAGTGTAGTCTATAGTGTAGTCTATAGTCTAGTCTATAGTCTAGTCTATAGTCTAGTCTATAGTCTAGTCTATAGTCTAGTCTATAGTCTAGTCTATAGTCTAGTCTATAGTCTAGTCTTTAGTGTAGTCTATAGTCTAGTCTATAGTCTAGTCTATAGTCTAGTCTTTAGTCTAGTCTATAGTCTAGTCTAAAGTCTAGTCTATTGTCTAGTCTATAGTGTCGTCTATAGTCTAGTCTATGATATCGTCTATAGTCTAGACTTTAGTTTAGTCTATTGTCTAGTATCTATAGTCTAGTCTATAGTCAAGTCTAGACTATAGACTAAACTGATTTTTTTTTTACATTTTACCGAAATGCGGGGTCATTAACACTGTTGATCTTTAATTTGTTGCATTATTTACATCTTTACACATTGTTTACATAATGTCAACTAATAACTAGCACATGGACACTATGCTTTAGTTATTTAAATTTTTACACATTTAAAAACTTGTTCATTATTTACATGTGTCAGAGGCACCTACATGTTTCTTTGTGGTGACCATGGATCTTATCCTAAACCAATGTGTATATTTCTATTGGCAACATTTGTTCTTGTCGGTATGTGAAGAACATACACGTGCTAAGGTGTATGTCTACTTAACTTCCCATTTGTTTAGGTAACCCAAAGCAACCAAAATTATTTTCGTTCCTAAGGAAACTGCAAAACTTGTCTGTGAAACCCTGTTTATATTTATATAAGGATATTCAAAGATTTCTTTTGTATTTTTTTTTATATTAAAACACATACTTAAGGAAAAATATGATTTATATCACATTCTATCTTATACATACATAATAATATTTTATACATTGCTCTTTTGTATTGTCTTTAGATCTTTGTGTTGGTTTACTAAATGTTTTAACTGACATCATTTGGCGCATAACGATATCCTGGCGAGCCGGTAATGTGGCGTGTAAATTAATACGTTTCTCTCAAGTTTGTGTTACATATTCATCGACGTATGTTCTGGTAGCCATGAGCATTGATAGATATGATGCCATTACACATCCCATGAATTTTTCGAAATCATGTAAGTATATGAATAATAAAGGGACAATCAGAATTTAATTGTTATTTAAATAAGGGTATATGTTGGTTAGGTTGGTTTTTAAAAGCCGCACATATAAATGTTAATTATAAGCAATTTAATTTTAAAACGGAGTTTTTAAAATTTTATTAACATGATAATGGTTGGCAATTAAATAAATGTAATTTGCGGCAGGAGATAGAGAGAGATTTATTGTTTATGCTAATTGTTGGTAATAATTTAAAAAAAAGTCCCAAATAAATTTACATGTAAAACGTAATAGGATAAAGAGAATTTTTATTTGCTATAAATAATGTATACAAAATTATTTACACACACTTTACATGAAGTAAATTATAATGAAATGTTTGACTAAAGTCTATAAAATAGGAATAAAATACATTTATTTTTTACATTTTGTAAACAGTTGCAATTTTTCATTTTATCTAGATAAGAGATCATTATTAATATTTATCTTTAAATTTTTGTATTGTTTATATTCACATCCTGTAAATAAAGTGTAAATATTTACATGATGTCAACAATTCAAAATTATCATTTATAAAACTTATACCTAATAGCCTACATAATACTAACACGTTTATACCACATTTGAATTGTTTACATTCTTTACATGATATTTTACACTATGTAAACAATTGAAATTTTTCATTTTATTTAGATAACAAGTCATTATTAATATTTATCTTTAAATTGTTGGATTTTTGGAATTTTTTACATTCTTTACACATTATTTACATGATGTCAACAATTCTAAATGTCATTGCGTAAAACTGAAATTTAATAACTTATATTACACATTTACACCATATATGAATTGTTTACATTCTTTACATGATATTTTACATTATGTACATTATTGACATTTTTAAACGACTATGGGAAAACTTTTACATCATGTAAACAGTTGATATTCTTCATTTTACCTTGATAAAAACATTTATTTTTTAATTAGTATAATTTTTAGAGTTATTTACATTGTTACACATCATTTACATGATGTCAACAATTCCCATTGGTCATTTTTAAAACTTAAACCTAATAACTTATATAATACTAAAGCATTTACACCATATTTCAATTATTTACATTCTTTACATGATTTTTGACACCATGTAAACAATTGATTTTTTCATTTTACCTTTAATATTACAAATTTGTCATTTTACGTTTATTAAGCTAAAGCTTACTCAACCATTTAACTCTTACATATTTCATTGTTGACACTGTGTAAATATTACAGTATAGTTTTTACATGAATTTTACATCTAATGAAATTTTATTTCAATCTGAAGGTGTTGCTGGCCTAAAGCTTTATTCTTTTGTAATTTTCTAATTATTTACATTGATTACACAATTGCTAGTCTAGTCTATAGTCTAGTCTATAGTTTAGTCTATAGTCTAGTCTATAGTCTTGTCTATAGTCTAGTCTATAGTCTAGTCTATAGTCTAGTCTATAGTCTAGTCTATAGTCTAGTCTATACTCTAGTCTATAGTCTAGTCTATAGTCTAGTCTATAGTCTAGTCTATAGTCTAGTCTATAGTCTAGTCTATAGTCTAGTCTATAGTCTAGTCTATAGTCTAGTCTATAGTCTAGTCTATAGTCTAGTCTATAGTCTAGTCTATAGTCTAGTCTATAGTCTAGTCTATAGTCTAGTCTATAGTCTAGTCTATAGTCTAGTCTATAGTCTAGTCTATAGTCTAGTCTATAGTCTAGTCTATAGTCTAGTCCATAGTCTAGTCTATAGTCTAGTCCATAGTCTAGTCTATAGTTTAGTCTATAGTCTAGTCTATAGTCTAGTCTATAGTCTAGTCCATAGTCTAGTCTAGTTTAGTCTATAGTCTAGTCTATAGTCTAGTCTATAGTCTAGTCTATAGTCTAGTATATAGTCTACTATATAGTCTACTATATAGTCTAGTTTATAGTCTAGTCTATAGTCCAGTCCATATTTGAATTGTTTTACTTTCTTTACATAATATTTTTCACCATGTAAACAATTGATATTTTTCATTTTATCTTGATAAACATTTATATATTTCAATTTCAGAAGTGTTTATTAATTTATGGTTATATTATAGTCTATAGTCTAGTCTATAGTCTAGTCTATAGTCTAGTCTATAGTCTAGTCTATAGTCTAGTCTATAGTCTAGTCTATAGTCTAGTCTATAGTCTAGTCTATAGTCTAGTCTATAGTCTAGTCTATAGTCTAGTCTATAGTCTAGTCTATAGTCTAGTCTATAGTCTAGTCTCTAGTCTAGTCTATAGTTAGTCTCTAGTCTAGTCTCTAGTCTAGTCTATAGTCTAGTCTCTAGTCTAGTCTATAGTCTAGTCTATAGTCTAGTCTATAGTCTAGTCTATAGTCTAGTCTATAGTCTAGTCTAGTCTATAGTCTAGTCTAGTCTATAGTCTAGTCTATAGTCTAGTCTATAGTCTAGTCTATAGTCTAGTCTATAGTCTAGTCTATAGTCTAGTCTATAGTCTAGTCTATAGTCTAGTCTATAGTCTAGTCTATAGTCTAGTCTATAGTCTAGTCTATAGTCTAGTCTATAGTCTAGTCTCTAATCTAGTCTATAGTCTAGTCTATAGTCTAGTCTATAGTCTAGTCTATAGTCTAGTCTATAGTCTAGTCTATAGTCTAGTCTATAGTCTAGTCTATAGTCTAGTCTATAGTCTAGTCTATAGTCTAGTCTATAGTCTAGTCTATAGTCTAGTCTATAGTCTAGTCTATAGTCTAGTCTATAGTCTAGTCTATAGTCTAGTCTATAGTCTAGTCTATAGTCTAATCTATAGTCTAGCCTATAGTCTAGTCTAGCCTATAGTCTCGTCTATAGTCTAGTCTATAGTCTAGTCTATAGTCTAATCTATAGTCTAGCCTATAGTCTAGTCTAGCCTATAGTCTAGTCTATAGTCTACTCTATAGTCTAGTGTATAGTCTAGTCTATAGTCTAGAAAGAACCAAACCCAAAATTATATTAATTTGTTAAAAAAAAAAAATACAAAAATTTATATTTTTCTATTTAAGGGAAACGTGCCCGTCATCTGGGTGGCAGGAGCCTGGATAGTCTCCGCCCTATTTTCCCTACCCATACTGATGCTCTACGAAGAGAAACTTATACAGGGCCAGACACAATGTTGGATAGAATTGGGATCACCCTGGGCTTGGCAAGTCTATATGAGTCTAGTATCGGCCACACTCTTTGCCTTTCCCGCCCTTATTATTTCCGCCTGTTATGCCATTATAGTGAAAACAATATGGGCTAAAGGTTCAATATTTGTGCCGGCAGAAAGGGCGGGCTTTAGCAATGCCACCGCAAGAAGAGCCAGTTCGAGGGGTATAATACCAAGAGCTAAAGTGAAAAACTGTTAAAATGACTTTGTTATTGTAATAGTATTCATAGTGTGTTGGTCTCCCTACATTATATTCGATTTGTTGCAGGTGTTTGGTCATATACCACAAACACAAACTAATATAGCCATAGCTACTTTTATACAGAGTCTAGCGCCTCTCAACTCAGCAGCAAATCCTTTGATATATTGTCTATTTTCCTCAACTGTTTTTCGAACATTAAGGTAATTGTTAAAGTTAAAGTGTAAAACATTTAATTGACAATGACTTAGTTAAGGCTAAAAGATTTTGTTTTTCATTTAATTTTCTTCTCTCACACATTCTAGTCGATTTCCTCCCTTCAAGTGGTTTACCTGCTGTTGCAAATCCTATCGCCATAATTCCACCCAAAATCGTTGTAACACCGTAGGACGTCGCCTACACAATAGCTGTGATTCAATGCGCACTTTAACCACCTCCTTGACCGTGTCCAGACGTTCGAATAAGGGCACAACACGTGTGATTATTTGTGAAAGGCCTAAATCGAATTCCATCAACCATAATGCCATGTCAGAGGTATGATAGCAGCAGCATTGTGCGCGTTGTTCTAGTGTGATTTTATATCGTTCAACGCGTTTTACTCCGCTGGAATATGTGTAAGTTAATTAAGCTATTAATTGCTATTTAATTACAACAACAAAAGAAAAGAGAAGAAAAAATAAACCTCATTTTAAGCTAGTCAATCTCAATTGTTTGTCAACTTTAAGTGTAACCTGTCATTTGTAAATTAAGTCGACAAATACTTACTTATTCACACCCTAGATTCAATGTAAATCTCATTTTAATTTAAGACAATAAGGCTATTATTGAAAGAAATTCACGTAATATTTTTTGTTGTACATAAAACCAAACATTTGTGCTACTCACTATTGGTATTGTAGCGTTGTATGTCATAGGTTTTTTTTTAAAGGTTTGTTTTCGAAACAAAACAACCATAATATGTAAGACATACAACAATACAACGTTACAACCCATTTGTGAATTGGACAAATGTCTTGTATGTATTTTTGCTCTATTTAGACTGATCTTTAAAACCTAAAAAAATCTATTATACATTTTCACAAAAAAAAAAAAAAAAACAAAACAACTTGTACATTTTATATAATATTATTACAATAAAAAATGTAAAAATAATTTATTAATAGCATAAATAGTGTAATAATATATTAAATTTTCTCTCTCAGAGTTGTGCTTTTTTATGAATATAAGAATTATTTATTGGAAAAGAAAACGAATTTTAAAATATTATTAACTAATAAGTAAAAAAAGTGTAAAAACTAAAACGTTAAATAAAATAATTGTTAAATAAAAAAAAATAATTTTATATTAGCAACAAATGTCTATGCTAAGAATTGAAAATTTAAACTTTTTTAAAAGTTAGCTTAGAATGCAAATTGTCTAAGTCTATAACTTTATAATCGTAAAACTAAAACACACAATACAAAATAATAATAGAAAAAACACAATAACATTCTACTCAACTGACCAATATAACATAACTAATAGAACAAGTTTTGCAGCTAAATAAAAAAGCAGGATTAACATATTTGCTTTCTAAGCTAATTTGTTAATAATCATAAAAAAAAGATGAAAGGAGGATTTTGTCATCACGTTTATAACACATCGACATATTTATCATAGTTACATAAAAGTTTATATATTTCTGACCTTTTTAAGATTCTTAGACATAACCATCATAACCTTCTAACTGTCCACCTAACTGCTTGTTGAATAGGCTCCGAAGAACAGAACAAAACGGCTGACATTTTGCTCCAACATTCTCTATTTATTGATAAGGTTTGTTTAATATCGAAAACGATCCAAGACTTCACCTAACCTCCATACAATTGCCCTCGGAATAGTATTTAAATACGTATAAATATGTTAATTATAGTACCGTTGTAGTTTTGTTCTAGATCTGTTCTATTTTTGTTGTGGTTGCGATCTAGTTCTGTTGTAGTTCAGTTCTAGATCTGTTCTAGTTCTATTCTAGTTCTGCTCTAGTTCTGTTTTAGTTCTGTCCTAGTTCTGTTCCATTTCCGTTCCGGATCTGTTATACTTTTGTTCTAGTTCAGTTCTAGTTCAGTTCTAGTTCAGTTCTAGTTCAGTTCTAGTTCAGTTCAGTTCTAGTTCAGTTCTAGTTCAGTTCTAGTTCAGTTCTAGTTCATTTCTAGTTCAGTTCTAGTTCAGTTCTAGTTCAGTTCTAGTTTAGTTCTAGTTCAGTTCTAGTTCTGTTCTAGTTCTGTTCTAGTTCTGTTCTAGTTCTGTTCTAGTTCAGTTCTAGTTCAGTTCTAGTTCAGTTCTAGTTCAGTTCTAGTTCTGTTCTTGTTCAGTTCTAGTTCTGTTCTAGTTCAGTTCTAATTCTGTTCTAGTTCTGTTGTAGTTTAGTTCTAGTTCTGTTCTTGTTCGGTTATAGTTCTGTTCTATGTCTGTTCTATTCTAGTTCTGTTCTACTCCTTTGCTAGTTCCAGTTCCGGTTTAGTTCTGTTCTAATTCTGTTCTAGTTCTGTTCTAGTTCTCTTCTAGTTCTGTTCTAGTTCTGTTCTAGTTCTGTTCTAGTTCTGTTCTAGTTCTGTTCTAGTTCTGTTCTAGTTCTGTTCTAGTTCTGTTCTAGTTCTGTTCTAGTTCTGTTCTAGTTCTGTTCTAGTTCTGTTCTA
Source organism: Lucilia sericata (assembly GCF_015586225.1). Taxonomy (NCBI): domain Eukaryota; kingdom Metazoa; phylum Arthropoda; class Insecta; order Diptera; family Calliphoridae; genus Lucilia; species Lucilia sericata. The sequence goes on along the minus strand of NW_023994390.1, from coordinate 221,915 downwards.
GTTCTGTTCTAGTTCTGTTCTAGTTCTGTTCTAGTTCTGTTCTAGTTCTGTTCTAGTTCTGTTCTAGTTCTGTTCTAGTTCTGTTCTAGTTCTGTTCTAGTTCTGTTCTAGTTCTGTTCTAGTTCTGTTCTAGTTCTGTTCTAGTTCTGTTCTAGTTCTAGTTCTGTTCTAGTTCTGTTCTAGTTCTAGTTCTGTTCTGTTCTGTTCTAGTTCTGTTCTGTTCTGTTCTGTTCTAGTTCTGTTCTGTTCTGTTCTAGTTCTGTTCTGTTCTGTTCTAGTTCTGTTCTAGTTCTGGTCCTAGTTCTGTTCTAGTTCTGTTCTAGTTCTGTTCTAGTTCTGTTCTAGTTCTGTTCTAATTCTGTTTCTATTCTGTTCTAGTTCTGTTCTAGTTCTGTTCTGTTCTTTCTAGTTCTGTTCTAGTTCTGTTCTAGTTCTGTTCTAGTTCTGTTCTGTTCTAGTTCTGTTCTAGTTCTGTTCTAGTTCTGTTCTAGTTCTGTTCTAGTTCTGTTCTAGTTCAGTTCTAGTTCAGTTCTAGTTCAGTTCTAGTTCAGTTCTAGTTCAGTTCTAGTTCAGTTCTAGTTCAGTTCTAGTTCAGTTCTAGTTCAGTTCTAGTTCATTTCTAGTTCAGTTCTAGTTCAGTTCTAGTTCAGTTCTAGTTCAGTTCTAGTTTAGTTCCAGTTCAGTTCTAGTTCTGTTCTAGTTCTGTTCTAGTTCTGTTCTAGTTCTGTTCTAGTTCTTTTCTAGTTCAGTTCTAGTTCAGTTCTAGTTCTGTTCTTGTTCAGTTCTAGTTCTGCTGTAGTTCTGTTCTAGTTCAGTTCTAATTCTGTTCTATGTCTGTTCTATTCTAGTTCTGTTCTACTCCTTTGCTAGTTCCAGTTCCGGTTTAGTTCTGTTCTAATTCTGTTCTAGTTCTGTTCTAGTTCTGTTCTAGTTCTGTTCTAGTTCTGTTCTAGTTCTGTTCTAGTTCTGTTCTAGTTCTGTTCTAGTTCTGTTCTAGTTCTGTTCTAGTTCTGTTCTAGTTCTGTTCTAGTTCTGTTCTAGTTCTGTTCTAGTTCTGTTCTAGTTCTGTTCTAGTTCTGTTCTAGTTCTGTTCTAGTTCTGTTCTAGTTCTGTTCTAGTTCTGTTCTAGTTCTGTTCTAGTTCTGTTCTAGTTCTGTTCTAGTTCTGTTCTAGTTCTGTTCTAGTTCTGTTCTAGTTCTGTTCTAGTTCTGTTCTAGTTCTGTTCTGTTCTAGTTTCTAGTTCTGTTCTAGTTCTGTTCTAGTTCTGTTCTAGTTCTGTTCTAGTTCTGTCTGTTCTGTTCTGTTCTGTTCTGTTCTTCTGTTCTGTTCTGTTCTGTTCTAGTTCTAGTTCTATTAGTTCTAGTTCTAGTTCTAGTTCTGTTCTGTTCTAGTTCTGTTCTGTTCTAGTTCTGTTCTATTCTATTCTGTTCTGTTCTAGTTCTGTTCTAGTTCTGTCCTAGTTCTGTTCTAGTTCTGTTCTAGTTCTGTTCTAGTTCTGTTCTAGTTCTGTTCTAATTCTGTTCTAATTCTGTTCTAGTTCTGTTCTAGTTCTGTTCTGTTTCTGTTCTAGTTCTGTTCTAGTTTCTGTTCTAGTTCTGTTCTAGTTCTGTTCTAGTTCTGTTCTAGTTCTGTTCTAGTTCTGTTCTAGTTCTGTTCTAGTTCTGTTCTAGTTCTGTTCTAGTTCTGTTCTAGTTCTGTTCTAGTTCTGTTCTAGTTCTGTTCTAGTTCTGTTCTAGTTCTGTTCTAGTTCTGTTCTAGTTCTGTTCTAGTTCTGTTCTAGTTCAGTTCTAGTTCAGTTCTAGTTCTGTTCTTGTTCTGTTCTAGTTCTGTTCTAGTTCTGTTCTAGTTCTGTTCTAGTTCTGTTCTAGTTCTGTTCCAGTTCTGTTCAAGTTCTGTTCGAGTTCTGTTCTAGTTCTGTTCTAGTTCTGTTCCAGTTATGTTCTAGTTCTGTTCTAGTTATGTTCTAGTACTGTTCGAATTCTGTTCTAGTTTTGTTCTAGTTCTGTTCCAGTGCTCTTCTAGTTCTCTTCTAGTACTGTTCTAGTTCTGTTCTATTTCTGTTCCAGTTCTGTCTAGTTATTTTCTGTTCGATCCATAATTTGATCCAATTGTAGATGGAAGACCCTATTTTCTTTAAAATTTCGAATAATTGCTGGTGGTGCAATTGGTCTTAATCCCAATTTATGTCGATTTAGCTATGTCCATCCATCGGTCGGATCATGTAAGCGATATATCATGATTACAGGTTATTTGTCTTAATTAATTAGACGTATGTGGGTTCTACTACAGAATCTCACCTTTAAATAAACTTTACCTTAACAAGATCCAAAGACTCTTTTGATTGGCTTTATATTTTTATTACTATAGCTAGATGGCCCTCTTCTGCGCTCTTTCTGTTTAAAATATATTTATGTAAATGAAACCGTAGAAAAGATCAACTATTTTTGTATTGATTTTACTCATTTCAATGTAATCTTGTTTAATTTATTATCATTGCCTTAAAGTTGATTTAGAGAAAATGTGTAAACAGTACGTATACTTGATTTTAATTTTTCATTACAATTAATAGTTAAGTATACGCGTCAACTTATGTTAGGGGACAAAAGAAAGAAAATAAATGTAAAATTTTCAAACGATTGTAATAAATTTTCACATGCTTTTGTAAATACAAATAAATTGTTAATTAACCATAAACAAAACACTTTGTTAAGTACAGAAACAAAAGGAAATCAACAAAAAATTATTTATTAAAATCTATTATTTAAATCAATGAAATGTAACAAAATTAATGAATAAAACAAAAAAATAACATAAACAAAAGCCATAAATTAAGTTGTATTAAATTAAATGTCCCTCCAGTTTAGTATATAAGTTAAAACACTTGCTTACATACATATTTATTAATATTATTATTTATTGTTAAAAGAAACAGAGCAAGAACAAAAAAATAATAAAGAAAAACAAATTACACAAAATTACTTTGTATAAAACGTGAAAAAAGCTAAAAACCCCTGATAAAAGAAAAGAAGAATCCACAACAACAAAATGTAAAAAAGATAAAGCAGAAAAAAACAATAAAAATAACGCATACAAATATAAATAAATAAAAAAGAAAAAAACTCAAGAAAAAATGAAATATATTTGTTTGTTTTCTCTAGTACAAATGAAATAAAGAAAAAAATGTGTTACAAGGACACTTGTAAGTAATAAATGTGGTACATCATCGTCAACATCATCATCAAATACAACATTTTGCTTCATAAATATAATGACGATAAATGTTACACAAAAAATATGAAAGTGAAAGAAACAAGAGGCCCAACATTCGATACACTATTTTTTATATATATTTTTTTTTTTTTTTTTCGTTTTAACTTGCAGTATTAAAAAGACTTATAAATATTGATAGAAGACAAAAAAACATAGAGGAGGAAAAGAAAGCTTACGTGTACAAAATGGTTCAAACTTACTTCACTGAAAGAGGACAAGTTTATAGCAGTCTAAGTAGCTGAGTAATGTTTAAAAACAGCTTAAATATGCCACAATAGATAGAATATTTAAAGAATATTAAAATATTAATTTCGTTTGGTAATATACGACTTAAAAGTTATAATAAAATGTATTAAAATTACTTCCAATTACATACTTACACGGCCCTTGTACGGCCAACAGCACGTAATACGTTATTTTCTGATAATAAGAGGTAAGTATACGCAATGTTAGTTTACTGAAACTAAATGTAGATAGATAGATAGATAGATAGATAGATAGATAGATAGATATATATCGATAGATAGATAGATAGATAGATAGATAGATAGATAGATCGATAGATAGATAGATAGATAGATCGATAGATAGATAGATAGATGATAGATATAGATAGATAGATAGCTCGCTCGATAGCTCTAGATCGATCGATCGAGGATAGATCGATAGATCGCTCTAGACTCGATCTCGCTCGCTCGCTCGATCGCTAGCTCGCTAGCTCGCTCGATCGCTCGCTCGATAGCTCTATCGCTCGCTCGCTCGCTCGCTCGCTCTCTCGCTCGCTCGTCTCGCTCTCGCTCGTCTCGCTCGTCGCTCGCTCGCTCGCTCGCTCGCTCGCTCGCTCTCTCTCTCGCTCGCTCGCTCTCTCTCGCTCTCTCGCTCGCTCGCTCTCTCGCTCGCTCTCTCTCTCTCGTCTCGCTCGCTCGCTCTCTCGCTCGCTCGCTCGCTCTCTCGCTCGCTCTCTCTCGCTCGCTCTCGCTCGCTCTCTCTCGCTCGCTCGCTCGCCTCGCTCCTCGCTCGCTCGCTCGCTGCTCTCTCGCTCGCTCGCTCGCTCGCTCGCTCGCTCGCTCGCTCGCTCTCTCGCTCGCTCGCTCTCTCGCTCTCTTTGCCTCTGCCCTTTCCCCCCCCTCGTTTCCTCTGTTCTGTTTTCTGTCCCTGCCCTTTGCTTCCGGTTTGCCTTGGCTTCCCTCTTTTCTCTGGTTTCCTTTGTCTTTCTCCCTCCCTGTTCCTTTTTCCTTCCCCCCCCCTCCCCCTGTCTGGGTGTTCCTCTCCATCCCTTGCCTTCTCCTTTCTGCCCAAAATATTTATATACATATAACATCTAAAAAATTATGAACAAAATAGACATAAAACAACAAACCATAACAGAATTGTTTTCGAAAGATAAAGCTCCGTCCCGCACAACAATAAGAGGAAACAAAGTTAATATTATTGTATAATCATAATAATGATGGGCACAATGAAGGAGGCTATTATGCCTCTAAAATAATACAAAAAAGAGAAGAAAATAACAAATGTTTTCACAAAATATTCATATTGTAATATGATTTTTAATAACAGGCGAATGGAAAAATCACAGAAAAATATGAAATATGATAAAAGCAAAACAAATTTCAACTATAAATTACAAATGTCAAAGCAGCGTAGGAAAATCGAGAAGTTGAATAGATTTAGGGCAATTTGCTAAGTTATTTATTTAATGGCTCTTGAGAAAAAGTTATATTTAAGGAAATGTTTCTTTAAGTTACACATGTAGTCAGGCTAGTAGAGATTTCCTTTATTGTTAAACAGAGCTGCTGTTAAGTTCAGGAAATAAAATAATATTATTTACTAAATCATTTATTATATTTGAGGTTTCCTTATCTGGCATTATTTTTTAGTAATGGTCAGTTGTTGCAGACAAAAAAAAACCTAAAAACTAAATCAATCTTTATTATCAAAGACACCATTATTTTTAGTTTCCAATTACACTTATTTTTATCTACATTTTGTTTCACCTATTTCTTAAAATATCTGTTCATTTTATGCTTTAATTCTGCAAATAATACCTTAATGGCTTTTATGCTATTTTTTGGCTTAAACTTCTTAAACAAAAGGTATGTTGTCTTTTGTTCATTTAAGAACTTTATCTTTGAAAATAACTCCCTCAGTGTGGAGCTATGGGCTGCAAATAAACTTTTAGCCAAAGTATACTTAATCACACCTCGAATAGTTGGTAGACATTTAAAACTTTATATTAAAAAAGTGTAGAAAGAAATTTTCTACATCAGCACTTGTAGAAGTTTGCAATTATCATTTTGCACTGAAGTAAAAAATTTATTTTTTTCCTTTTTGTTATTAAATACCATCGAAGTTTGTTTGTTAGTTGTCTGTTTAATCTGTAAATATTTGTTTGTTTTATTCTTTCGTTTTCATCCGATATAATTGTAATATTAAACTCAATGTTGTGACCGCTTAGAAGCAAAAAAACTGCAAGGAAACTAAACTGTGCAAAATATAACTTTTATCTTTTTTAATACTTTTACTTAAATAACTTTTACTCCATTTATGCTGTCTTTCTAGATCAGTCATTTGCAATAGCAGCTTGGAATTTTAATGTCAGTTAAGCAAGTGGTATTAGATGTTAGTTTTCAATAATAAATTGGAGACTAAAAGTGAGGACGGTGGGTAGGAGATGGAAAATTAATAACATAACATATCTATCTATCTATCTATCTATCTATCTATCTATCTATCTATCTATCTATCTATCTATCTATCTATCTATCTATCTATCTATCTATCTATCTATCTATTTATTTATTTATCTATCTATCTACCTATCTATCTATCTATCTATCTATCTATCTATCTATCTATCTATCTATCTATCTATCTATCTATCTATCTATCTATCTATCTATCTATCTATCTATCTATCTATCTATCTATCTATCTATCTATCTATCTATCTATCTATCTATCTATCTATCTATTTATCTATCTATCTATCTATCTATCTATCTATCTATCTATCTATCTATCTATCTATCTATCTATCTATCTATCTATCTATCTATCTATCTATCTATCTATCTATCTATCTATCTATCTATCTATCTATCTATCTATCTATCTATTTATTATCTATCTATCTATCTATCTATCTATCTATCTATCTATCTATCTATCTATCTATCTATCTATCTATCTATCTATCTATCTATCTATCTATCTATCTATTATCTATCTATCTATCTATCTATCTATCTATCTATCTATCTATCTATCTATCTATCTATCTATCTATCTATCTATCTATCTATCTATCTATCTATCTATCTATCTATCTATCTATCTATCTATCTATCTATCTATCTATCTATCTATTTATTTATTTATTCATTTATTTATTTATTTATTATTTATTTATTATCTATCTATCTATCTATCTATCTATCTATCTATCTATCTATCTATCTATCTATCTATCTATCTATCTATCTATCTATCTATCTATCTATCTATCTATCTATCTATCTATCTATCTATCTATCTATCTATCTATCTATCTATCTATCTATCTATCTATCTATCTATCTATTATCTATCTATCTATCTATCTATCTATCTATCTATCTATCTATCTATCTATCTATCTATCTATCTATCTATTTATTTATTTATTTATTCATTTATTTATTTATTTATTTATCTATCTATCTATCTATCTATCTATCTATCTATCTATCTATCTATCTATCTATCTATCTATCTATCTATCTATCTATCTATCTATCTATCTATCTATCTATCTATCTATCTATCTATCTATCTATCTATTTATCTATCTATCTATCTATCTATCTATCTATCTATCTATCTATCTATCTATCTATCTATCTATCTATCTATCTATCTATCTATCTATCTATCTATCTATCTATCTATCTATCTATCTATCTATCTATCTATCTATCTATCTATCTATCTATCTATCTATCTATCTATCTATCTATCTATCTATCTATTTATCTATCTATCTATCTACTTTTACTTTCGGGAAACTAACGTTGCGTATACTTACTTTTTATTATCAGTAAATAACGTATACGTGCTGTTGGTCTTATAAAGGCCAAGTAAGTTTGCAATTGAAAGTAATTTTTATATAATTATATAAATTATATTTCAATAATCTCTATCTAATATAATATTATATTGTGGCATATTTTTAAACAAATTTTCAACATAACTCAGCTACTTAGGCTGTTAAAAGCTTGCCCTCTTTCAGAGAAGTAAGTTTGATCCGTTTCTAAACAGTTACTCCTCCTTCATTTATTGCTAAAATATTCAAACAATTTACAAACAAATCATACCAAACTATCCCCTAAATTTATTTTTATTCCAACCCACTGTGCTTCCCCAAAAAAACAAGATAAATCACTTGAAACTAATACGTTTCAGAAATAGCAAATGAAAATAGAAAAACACAAACAAATTCCACTTAAAAAACCTCAAGAACTCCACTTAAATTGTAGGGTCATTTAAAAAAGAATTCCCCAAAAAAAAAGAAATTAAAACAAATAAAGAACTTGAAATGTTTACGACTCAAATTTTAATGTTTAAACGTAAAGCTGACGCCAAATAAGTACAATAATTTTTTTTAGAAAAAAAAAAAATAAAAATAAAAACTTAATGTCTGCTTAAAGGACAAATATTTTATTATTTGTGTTGAGTTAATACAAATACTACTAGACGGAGTTTTTGTCCTTTAAAATCCTTTAAAGCTGTTCTGTTTGTAAACTCATCTAAATGTGCGTAGAATTTTACACTTCAATAAATAACAACCCTCAAGATACTTCTTCTTGAAGCTGGTTTTAATTAAAAATAAGTTTTTGTATATTTGTTGCTTTTTAAAAATTTTATTGGGACATTTTCTAAGCGCTACATCATTACAGAGGGAATAGTACTATACCTTCATCTAGAAGTCTATTTTACGAAACGGTCCTTCAGCCATATAAATAGGATTTCATGCAAAAATTACTGAAATGTTTGTAAAGGAGAGCTAACTTTAGTACCCACTTCACTCATATAGCATATCATATGGTCGATCATGCCCAACCATACTTGCTTACTTGTTCCTTTTTAATTTCTCTCTTAAGATGTTTCTGTTAATTTTGTCGTCTCATATTTTAACGAGAAATTAAACAAGTTTAAATTGTTTCATAATCATGAAGATTATAAATGCGGCCAGGGATGATGATAATGATGCTTGCAATAAATGAAAATGACGTTAAACAAAGTCAATAGGGGTGAGTTTTATGTTAAAGTATCAGATTCTTATAAGAGTTTCTTTCAGCTAAAAATAAAATAAATTCACTTCACTTACAAGGTTTAAAATAGTCTTTCTTCTTGGCAAAGCAAACAAACAAACAGCATTTTTAATAACACATGAGCGCAAACAATAAACTTTTTAAAAGTGTTTAAATATAATTTTCTTAACTTTTCTTAAAGAAAAAAATTAAGACAGCTAGCTCCCATAGCTGACACTGTTAAACATTAAACATTAAAAAAACATAAACACAACAAAATTATTTGTCTGGTTTTTCTTTTTCTAGAAAATTTATACTTTTTGGCAAATTTATTAATATTTAAGTAGAAAATTTTGCAAAATCCCTTTGGAAGTGTAGAAACAAGGTTTCTAGTCATTTGAGTAATTTTAGGATAAACAGCATAAGAAGAAAAAAACTTAATTTTATAGCATAATTAGCCAGACATTTAAAACATTTATAGGTAATGTAATGCTTTTTTTGAGGATAAATTTTGTGGGTAAAACAAATTTGATTAAAATTTTAATTTCTTGAAATGCAGACAAAAAAAACTACAACTTAACAAAATAAATATTTAATTTATTAAAAATATTAAATTATTTTATTACATATTTACAAATTACACAATTTCCAATTGTATTTCAGCACTTTCCAATTGATTTTCAGAAAATTATAAATCTATAGAAAAATGTTCATGCTAATTTTGATCTATAAACCTTTAATAAATTCTTATGAATATGAACAAATGACGTAAAACTGAACTAGAACTTGAACTGATCTGAACTAGAACTGAACTAGAACTGAACTAGAACTGAACTAGAACTGAACTAGAACTGAACTAGAACTGAACTAGAACTGAACTAGAACTGAACTAGAACTGAACTAGAACTGAACTAGAACTGAACTAGAACTGAACTAGAACTGAACTAGAACTGAACTAGAACTGAACTAGAACTGAACTAGAACTGAACTAGAACTGTACTAGAACTGAACTAGAACTGTACTAGAACTGAACTAGAACTGAACTAGAACTGAACTAGAACTAAACTAGAACTGAACTAGAACTGAACTAGAACTGAACTAGAACTGACCTCGAACTGAACTAGAACTGAACTAGAACTGAACTAGAACTGAACTAGAACTGAACTAGAACTGAACTAGAACTGAACTAGAACTGAACTAGAACTGAATTAGAACTGAACTAGAACTGAACTAGAACTGAACTAGAACTGAACTAGAACTGAACTAGAACTGAACTAGAACTGAACTAGAACTGAACTAGAACTGAACTAGAACTGAACTAGAACTGAACTAGAACTGAACTAGAACTAGAACTGAACTAGAACTGAACTAGAACTGAACTAGAACTGAACTAGAACTGAACTAGAACTGAACTAGAACTGAACTAGAACTAGAACTGAACTAGAACTGAACTAGAACTGAACTGAACTGAGCTAGAACTGAACTAGAACTGAACTAGAACTGAACTAGAACTGAACTAGAACTGAACTAGAACTGAACTAGAACTGAACTAGAACTGAACTAGAACTGAACTAGAACTGAACTAGAACTGAACTAGAACTGAACTAGAACTGAACTAGAACTGAACTAGAACTGAACTAGAACTGAACTAGAACTGAACTAGAACTGAACTAGAACTGAACTAGAACTGAACTAGAACTGAACTAGAACTGAACTAGAACTGAACTAGAACTGAACTAGAACTGAACTAGAACTGAACTAGAACTGAACTAGAACTGAACTAGAACTGAACTAGAACTGAACTAGAACTGAACTAGAACTGAACTAGAACTGAACTAGAACTGAACTAGAACTGAACTAGATCTGAACTAGAACTGAACTGGAACTGAACTAGAACTGAACTTAAACTGAACTAGCACCAAATTAAAATTAAACTAAATCTGAACAATTACTGAATTAGAACTGAACTAGAATAGCAAGTTAACATTTATTTCTGCGTATTTAAAAAAGCGTATTGTTTTGGTGGAAATGTTATGAAATTTCCTAAAAAATAATTTGAAAGTTTAAATGTTTTTAATAATTCTTATAAAATTTCAAATTTTACTTCCATATTAACGTCTGTCGTTAATTGAAACTATAATTAAATAATTTCCTAGAAATTTCACTACACTTTCTGTCAATAGTTATTTTGAATTTTCTGCTCAAATTTTCTTTGAAACTTACCAACACTTGCATATTTAATTGAAATATTTTTCGCAATTTTCAACAAACAAATAAACTTATTTTGCAGCAACATTAATTTCAGTACACTCAACAACACTGCAAAACAATTGTTTGAAAGCAGAGAAAAGCACTAAGTATTGTATATCAGAAAAAAACAAAATTTTTTTGTAATAAAATCCCTAAATTACTAACGAACGTAGGTACGTCTTTTATTAAAGTCATAAAATACTTAATTTACTAAAATTAAATTATTTGTCATATTACTTATTACAAACATAACGCCTTTATAGACCATCTGTTACAGGTGTTACCCTTAAGTTGTAATCAAATTTCCATTTCTAAAACAGAATTTTACTGCCAACCGTAAACGTTTATGGTTCCAAGTAAATTCTAATAGGGGTGTTTATTCTCTGCGGTTTCTGTGTTAATGTTTCTTTACCTTTAGATATTTTAAAATGTTAAATTATTTTTACTTTACTTTTTGCTGCGTTGAAATTTTCTTTCATTAATAAGTAGCATTTTGAGTTTAAAGATGACGTTGTTTTTTCTCATTGCAACTTTTTAGGTAATGGAATTTTAATTAAAGCTTTTTGACAACACTAAACATACTTCCTCTTATTCTATGCTCATTGTTTTCCCGCCTTCATGGTAGTTGTTTACGTGTTGATGGTAAAACTCCTTCAGTTGTTTAAAATTCGAAAACGTGTTAAAGAATTGTTTAACAAAGTTTCTAAGAGTTTTATTAAATTAAGTAAATACTGAAATATTCATTTTATTAAATAGATATTTTCTAACTACATTGTTGTGGGAATAGTTAAAGTTTTAACTAGATACAGAAATGAATACCAAAGCGGAGGATTCATCCATTAGGAAATTAAATTAATGTGAGTTTACATTGGAACGATGTTTAGCATTTTGTTTTAAAATTCGAAATTGTAAGTAAAACTTACAACTAAATCCGAAATTAGAACTGATCTGGAACTGAACTAGAACTGAACTAGAACTGAACTAGAACTGAACTAGAACTGAACTAGAACTGAACTAGAACTGAAGTAGAACTGAAGTAGAACTGAACTAGAACTGAACTAGAACTGAACTAGAACTGAACTAGAACTGAACTAGAACTGAACTAGAACTGAACTAGAACTGAACTAGAACTGAACTAGAACTGAACTAGAACTGAACTAGAACTGAGCTAGAACTGAACTAGAACTGAACTAGAACTGAACTAGAACTGAACTAGAACTGAACTAGAACTGAGCTAGAACTGAACTAGAACTGACCTAGAACTGAACTAGAACTGAACTAGAACTGAACTAGAACTGAACTAGAACTGAACTAGAACTGAACTAGAACTGAACTAGAACTGAACTAGAACTGAACTAGAACTGAACTAGAACTGAACTAGAACTGAACTAAAACTGAACTAGAACTGAACTGGAACTGAACTAGAACTGAACTAGAATTGAAGTAGAACTGAACTAGAATTGAACAAGAACTGAACTTGAACTAGAACTGAAGTAGAACTGAACTAGCACTAAACTAGAACTGAATTAGAACTGAACTAGAACTGAACTAGAACTGAACTAGAACTGAACTAGAACTGAACTAGAACTAAACTAGAACTGAACTAGAACTGAACTAGAACTGAACTAGAACTGAACTAGAACTGAACTAGAACTGAACTAGAACTGAACTAGAACTGAACTAGAACTGAACTAGAACTGAACTAGAACTGAACTAGAACTGAACTAGAACTGAACTAGAACTGAACTAGAACTGAACTAGAACTGAACTAGAACTGAACTAGAACTGAACTAGAACTGAACTAGAACTGAACTAGAACTGAACTAGAACTGAAGTAGAACTGAACTAGAAATGAACTAGAACGGAACTAGAACTGAACTAGAACTGAACTAGAACTGAACTAGAACTGAACTAGAACTGAACTGAAACTGAAATAGAATTGAAGTAGAATTGAAGTAGAACTGAAGTAGAACTGAACTAGAACTGATCTGGAACTGAACTAGAACTGAACAAGAACTGAACTAGAACTGAACAAGAACTGAACTAGAACTGAACTTGAACTAGAACTTGAACTAGAACTGAAGTAGAACTGAACTAGCACTAAACTAGAACTGAATTAGAACTGAACTAGTACTGAACTAGAACTGAACTAGAACTGAACTAGAACTGAACTAGAACTGAACTAGAACTAAACTAGAACTGAAGTATAACTGGGCAAGTCGTATGTAAATAGAATGTAACTCTTTATATTCCAAGAAAAATCAATACGGACTGATTCTATTTTCGTTATAATTTTTATTAAGAAAATTCTTTATATTCCAAATAAATGATATATTCAATACTCAAGATTCCATTTAGGCAGTTAATAATTGTTCGAACTCATGATATCAAACCATAATCACAAACGCGATAATCTTGTTGGTGAGGGATTACAAGAATTAGTTTTACTCAATCTTTTACCGATGTGACTGCCGCGCATCTCGTTGCCATAATCATAGCCACTACCAGAATTTCCCATATCCATAGTTTGAGAACTGCAATGTTGTTTCGAGGCCTTCTTTTGCAATTTCTTACGAGCACTATTGCAATTGGTTGTACTATCATTATTATCCTCTGGTTCGGTGGCATAACCACTGGTATCGTAGTTATCGTAAAGATTTCTGCAAATTGGCTTAAGTTCCATATTTGTATCGTTGGAGATTTTACAAGCACAAATCTGTTTATTTTCATTATTATCATATCCCATAGCAGAACAGTTGCAATTGAAAATAGTCTTTCCCGTAGGTGTTAAACAAAAAGTTGTATATTTTGGAAGACTTGTGTCCCTTTCAGTAGTACCCGATACATGCTGAGATGTTAATGTTCCAGAAGTGCTAGGTGAAGTTAATTCAGGTGCTGGAAATTTTAAAGGTACCGCCATAGATGTTTCATTATATTTCGTATTTAAACTGTGATTATTTACAGCTGGGTTTTCGGATGTATTTACGTCTTTACTTGGTAAACCCATAATTTTCAAATCCTCTTCTACAACTGAGCTTCTGGATAAAATTACTTCAGGTATTTTATTTATGGGCACTTTCACCAATTGTATATTTTCTTTTTTACATTTTTCACAATTTGAACAACCACCTGCAGATCTGGTGGTCAAGTGTGTCTTAGGCAAAGCAGGAGTGTCAATGGTTTCGGATTCTGATGTTTTACTGGGATACGTTTTATCTGGATCTAATAGCGGAGTCAAATATGCATCATTACAATGGCAACAATTACACCATTTTGATTTAATATCATTTGCGTTTTCCTCCTTACGAATATCCTCATTTGCACTTTTTACGACAGATTTTATGTTTTTTTCCATACTTTTATCCTCATTATTTATATTTTTTCCTCTATCAGCATTTTCTTCCTCAACCAAGAACTCGCACTGACATTCTTTATCTTGACAATTGTTCCTTGTCATGGCATATTGATTGGCTGTTCGATTTTCCACTAGATTTTGTACAAGTGCGCAGATTTGTTCGAAATTATTTTTATTTTGCTCAGTCATTTCTAAAATGTGAAAACAGCAGAAATATTAAAGAATTATTTTCAAATGATTTAATAATCATAGAAAACAAAAAATAAGACAAAGGAGGGGTGCTGTAAGAGAAGGAGGGGGGAATGATAAACATAATTTAAAGAATTAGTCGTTATGAATTGTGTATAAAGTAAAGAACTCAAGTGGAAAGTTTTGATGATTATAATTAGGAAATATAAATTCAATTACGTTAAAAAGGTACTTGTGCTTACATTTTTATTTGGGACAAGGAATTGATTTGGAACTGAACAAGAAGTGGACTACAACTGAACTAGCACAGAGCTAGAACAGAACTAAAACAGAACTAGAACAGAACTAGAACAGAACTAGAACAGAACTAGAACAGAACTAGAACTAGAACAGAACTAGAACAGAACTAGAACAGAACTAGAACGGAACTAGAACAGAACTAGAACAGAACTAGAACAGAACTAGAAAGAACTAGAACAGAACTAGAACAGAACTAGAACAGAACTAGAACAGAACTAGAACAGAACTAGAACAGAACTAGAACAGAACTAGAACAGAACTAGAACAGAACTAGAACTGAACTAGAACAGAACTAGAACAGAACTAGAACAGAACTAGAACAGAACTAGAACAGAACTAGAACAGAACTAGAACAGAACTAGAACAGAACTAGAACAGAACTAGAACAGAACTAGAACAGAACTAGAACAGAACTAGAACAGAACTAGAACAGAACTAGAACAGAACTAGAACAGAACTAGAACAGAACTAGAACAGAACTAGAACAGAACTAGAACAGAACTAGAACAGAACTAGAACAGAACTAGAACAGAACTAGAACAGAACTAGAACAGAACTAGAACAGAACTAGAACAGAACTAGAACTAGAACTAGAACTAGAACTAGAACTAGAACTAGAACTAGAACTGAACTAGACTGAACTAGAACTGAACTAGAACTGAACTAGAACTGAACTAGAACTGAACCTGAACTAGAACTGAACTAGAACTGAACTAGAACTGAACTAGAACTGAACTAGAACTGAACTAGAACTGAACTAGAACTGAACTAGAACTGAACTAGAACTGAACTAGAACTGAACTAGAACTGAACTAGAACTGAACTAGAACTGAACTAGAACTGAACTAGAACTGAACTAGAACTGAACTAGAACTGAACTAGAACTGAACTAGAACTGAACTAGAACTGAACTAGAACTGAACTAGAACTGAACTAGAACTGAACTAGAACTGAACTAGAACTGAACTAGAACTGAACTAGAACTGAACTAGAACTGAACTAGAACTGAACTAGAACTGAACTAGAACTGAACTAGAACGAACTAGAACTGAACTAGAACTGAACTAGAACTGAACTAGAACTGAACTAGAACTGAACTAGAACTGAACTAGAACTGAACTAGAACTGAACTAGAACTGAACTAGAACTGAACTAGAACTGAACTAGAACTGACTAGACTGAACTAGAACTGAACTAGAACTGAACTAGAACTGAACTAGAACTGAACTGAACTGAACTAGAACTGACTTAGACCTGAACTAGAACTGAACTAGAACTGAACTAGAACTGAACTAGAACTGAACTAGAACTGAACTAGAACTGAACTAGAACTGAACTAGAACTGAACTAGAACTGAACTAGAACTGAACTAGAACTGAACTAGAATTGAACTAGAACTGAACTAGAACTGAACTAGAACTGAACTAGAACTGAACTAGAACTGAACTAGAACTGAACTAGAACTGAACTAGAACTGAACTAGAACTGAACTAGAACTGAACTAGAACTGAACTAGAACTGAACTAGAACTGAACTAGAACTGAACTAGAACTGAACTAGAACTGAACTAGAACTGAACTAGAACTGAACTAGAACTGAACTAGAACTGAACTAGAACTGAACTAGAACTGAACTAGAACTGAACTAGAACTGAACTAGAACTGAACTAGAACTGAACTAGAACTGAACTAGAACTGAACTAGAACTGAACTAGAACTGAACTAGAACTGAACTGAACTAGAACTGAACTAGAACTGAACTAGAACTGAACTAGAACTGAACTAGAAACTGAACTAGAACTGAACTAGAACTGAACTAGAACTGAACTAGAACTGAACTAGAACTGAACTAGAACTGAACTAGAACTGAACTAGAACTGAACTAGAACTGAACTAGAACTGAACTAGAACTGAACTAGAACTGACTAGAACTGAACTAGAACTGAACTAGAACTGAACTAGAACTGAACTAGAACTGAACTAGACTGAACTAGAACTGAACTAGAACTGAACTAGAACTGAACTAGAACTGAACTAGAACTGAACTAGAAACGAACTAGAACTGAACTAGAACTACTGAACTAGAACTAGAACGAATGAACTAGAACTGAACTAGAACTGAACTAGAACTGATCTAGAACTGAACTAGAACTGAACTAGAACTGAACTAGAACTAGAACTGAACTAGAACTGAACTAGAGCTGAAGTAGAACTGAACTAGAACTGAAGTAGAACTGAACTAGAACAGAACTAAAATTGAACAGAAATGTACTGGAACTGCACTAGAAGTTAACAAAAACTTAATATAACACTTACTTTCCAATATATCCCAGCACACACCTTTCACAGCAGACTCGCTCTTT
The DNA here is from genome assembly GCF_015586225.1 of Lucilia sericata. Lineage (NCBI taxonomy): Eukaryota > Metazoa > Arthropoda > Insecta > Diptera > Calliphoridae > Lucilia > Lucilia sericata. The sequence continues at coordinate 204,898 of NW_023994390.1, read as the reverse complement.
TCAACTTTTCGACCCAGACTCTCAAAATTTTCTTTAACATTGCCGCAATATTCCTTCAACTTATGATCAACAGATTTTTGCACGGATTCCAAAATATTATCACAAACAATATTTAAGAAATCTGCACAAGAATCTTCTAAAGATTTTTGCATTTTTAACGGACCTGATGATGTTGCTTTTGGTTGAGTTTCAGGCTTTGTTTGAATATCTCTTGAAACGGTCCTCACAGGAATACTTTTATTACTACTCAAATTTGTATGATCTTCATTTTCAGGTTCTTCTTCTTTAATGATATCCAGTTGCGGACAACTTTTAGAGGATGAAAAAGAATGTCTTGCCGATCTTAAGGGACTGGTTCTAGTTGGTGAGGCTTTACGGCAAAGATTGCAGTTACAATGACAAGACTGGTGTTGTGTTGATTTTGGAACACAAGCTGTTTTAGTAAAATCTATGTGCTGACATTCCATACAAGATTTACAATCTGATTTTGTAGAAATATTTGGTTTTATTTGAGAAGTATATGAATTAGGAGAGTCATACGAAACCCTCCTATTAATACTAGCTTCAGATGAGTATGAATTTCTGGATTCATATGAGGGAGTTTGGCTGCTTGTTGGGGATTTTACATTTACCAAATTATTGTAGTAATACTCATTATTCACTTTTGTGTAATTTCTACGCCCTGGATGGGTCTGCTTAATGGGTACGTTATTTCGAGCGACGAGATTAAAATTAATTTCTGGTTTCCCTTGGCATCCATTCAAAGGTCTACAATGACATTGGTAGTTACAATATGAGTCAGAATATTTAATGCTATTATGACTTCCAACACCAGATCTACTTCCCACTACACTTTCAGAATGTGTTAAACGCACATTATTGCCGACATTAAAGGGGTATCTGGAATACTCAATACTTGAGATTGAATTACTGGCTTTACTGTCTTCTAATGAAATTTCATCGGCAACATACTGTGTATTCTGTTTGGTATTTTTACTGCCTTTTTTGGATTTCAAATTTCTTTTTTTCAATTTTGCACTTTTTTTCGTTGATGATGTTTCGCTTGATGAATTCAGTTTTGGTGGCATTGCGGAAAGTTTGCGATATGTTCGAGGGCAAATTCGAAAGGTTTGAAAGCAAATTGATTGGCAAGGACAGCAGGAAATGTAGCAAAAAATAGGCTGGATTTGACAGCAATGAACTCTTCTATAATATTCGATACAATAACAATTTTCTTGAAAATTCCTATACATTTATTTATTGTCGAAAGATTTGGAATTCGAATTTGTTGCAATTATTGTAGTTTGTATAAAATCTGTATCAAATAAAAAAATTTTAAATTTTATATGTTTAGTTAAAGGAACGCGAAAATATGTGAAAAATATAGAGATTTGTCTATTTGATTTATTTCGAGACTATGAAAATTGAAGAAAATTAAAAAATGATAAAACTGAAAAAATTGACAGTTGACTTTTTATAATTTTTTGTTTAGTCATATTAGACGTTCTGAGCAATACATTTTAAACTTGGATATTGAAAACAGTGGAACTAAAACTTAACTATAATCGAACTTAAACTGAACTAGAACTGAACTAGAACTGAACTAGAACTGAACTAGAACTGAACTAGAACTGAACTAGATCTGAACTAGAACTGAACTAGAACTGAACTAGAACTGAACTAGAACTGAACTAGAACTGAACTAGAACTGAACTAGAACTGAACTAGAACTGAACTAGAACTGAACTAGAACTGAACTAGAACTGAACTAGAACTGAACTAGAACTGAACTAGAACTGAACTAGAACTGAACTAGAACTGAACTAGAACTGAACTAGAATGAACTAGAACTGAACTAGAACTGAACTAGAACTGAACTAGAACTGAACTAGAACTGAACTAGAACTGAACTAGAACTGAACTAGAACTGAACTAGAACTGAACTAGAACTGAACTAGAACTGAACTAGAACTGAACTAGAACTGAACTAGAACTGAACTAGAACTGAACTAGAACTGAACTAGAACTGAACTAGAACTGAACTAGAACTGAACTAGAACTGAACTAGAACTGAACTAGAACTGAACTAGAACTGAACTAGAACTGAACTAGAACTGAACTAGAACTGAACTAGAACTGAACTAGAACTGAACTAGAACTGAACTAGAACTGAACTAGAACTGAACTAGAACTGAACTAGAACTGAACTAGAACTGAACTAGAAGAACTAGAACTAGAACTGAACTAGAACTGAACTAGAACTGAACTAGAACTGAACTAGAACTGAACTAGAACTGAACTAGAACTGAACTAGAACTGACTAGAACTGAACTAGAACTGAACTAGAACTGAACTAGAACTGAACTAGAACTGAACTAGAACTGAACTAGAACGAACTTGAACTGAACTAGAACTGAACTAGAACTGAACTAGATCTGAACTAGAACTGAACTAGAACTGAACTAGAACTGAACTAGAACTGAACTGAGCTTGAACCGAACCAGAGCCGAACAGAACCTCAACCACACCAACCTGAAATATTATCTCACCTTCTTTTGACATCATTATCTCCCTTCTAGCTACTTTTCTTCCGCGTTTTCGTTCTTCTCGCTTTTATCCTTTTTCTTAGCATTTGATTTACAATATTCGCAAAAGTTCCGGTGAATGGGAGGACGACATTTGCACCAATATGATGAATTGAGTTCTTGGCAGAGAAAAGGTTTTTCACATTCTCTTTGATTGCTACAAGTTGGTTGGCAAATTTGACATTGATGTTGCGGCTGCGTGTTGGCTTTACTAGGGGAGCAGTTACGAGAGCGCTTACTTCGACAATCGGGAAACATGTTGCAGTAGTGTTAAAAGTTTTTATAGAAATCTTAGAGTATGTTGTTAATTGTCCAAATGTACTTTAAATTTTGTTGTTTCACGGCCTAAAGTCTAATTTTGTGAGTTCGTTTTTATTGATTTTTTAATTTTATGCTTTTTTGTGATTTTCAAACTATTGATTTACAGTTAAGAGGAAAACTTTAGTTTTATTATTTTATTGTACTGATTAATTTTGTTTCTTTTTTTAATATTATTAATATTTGCCAATTTTAGTTGAATACTTTTGGTTATTAGATATCTTCGTCTTTCTTATTTTGATCCTTATTGGAATTTTCCTCTTCAGTTTCCTTTAGCTCCACCTCTGAATATTTATATTTCTTTAAAAATCTAGCAACCCATGGAGCCAATACTTTCTCATCCACCTTGTGAACATCCGTAAAGCCAAAATACAAAGCCGCTATATTGGAAGCAATTAAGACAATGCAAGCACCCAAGCCGGTATATAACAGAAAGGAAACATGATAAATAGCAGTGCCCTGACTGGGAAGACTGGAATTTTCGCCAAGAGAAATAATTAACAAAATATTATAAATGTATAATAATACCCAATAAACTTACTATTCCGATGTGGAGTTTAAATATTTGGTCTTATCGAACTCATAGTCACAACCCTCGATAGATATGGGCAATTTGGGATGACGAAAAGTACCAGTAATATTTGCTATCTGAGCATTTATGCAAATCCAAGCCATACTTAGAAAGGCTACTATGCTGCCAGTTAAAACGCTCTGAAATTTAAGTTATATGTATCTATTACAAAATTATAAGACTCTGACCTACCTTTTCATTTATCCAGGGCATTAACATGCCAACGGTGAATATACCCAACATGGGCCCATAGACTATAGATTGCAAAGTGGCGGATAATTGTAAAACCATGCCCAATTTCTCCACCACATACACCAGACAAATGGAACTTAAGCCAAAAACTATTACCACTGAACGTAATATTATAGCAGTGGCACGTTCACTTAACTCCTTTTTCCAATACGGTTTAATCAAATCTTCCAGTGTAACAGCTGCCAAAGAGTTTAAATAGGTCGACAAAGAACTTAGGGCAGCACTAAAAACACCCGCCACAAATAGACCCGGCATACCGGGAAATTTACCCAAAACATCCATGACCAATAAAGGTACCAATTGATCTCTAGCAGGAGCCAACTAAACTTAATATAAAGAAAATAAAATCTTACAAATATTCTTAACAAATTAACAACTTACCCCCGTTGCCATGGGATCGCAGTCGTAATAGGTGGCAAATGCCAATAGACCCACATAAATACACACCATATAGAGGAGAGTCAGACCTATGGAAAATGTATATAAAGTCTGCTTTATCTTTTGTATATTGGGCAGTGACATAAATCTTTGTATAGTGGGCTGATTGATGGAGGTATTTTGGAGTTTAAAAAAGTACCACCCACAAAAACCGATAAAACACTCATGCGAACAGTGGGATCCAGAGTAATTCTAATTGGGTTTTAAAGACATGTTACAACTATAAAGATTTTCTTGTTGACATCATTCATAGTTTTAAACTTACTCTGGGAAATTAAGACGTCCTCCTTCTAAGTTACGCTGCCATAATACTTGTAAACCACCCAAATCTATAGTACCCTTGATCATGAGTACAATCATGGAGGCAAACATTATAATACTTTGTATAACATCAGTCCAGACAACACCTTTAATACCGCCCTGAAGAGAAAATTTTTATGAAAATATTTTAACAGCAATTCATTCAGAAATTATAACCAAAAAACTAGGGAATCACAATGAAATGATCTTAATCTAAGGATCTGTTAGCAGAATATGAAAACTTACCACACATGTATAGAATGTACAAATCACAATAACCATGGGCGCAATAGTGTGTATATCGATCCCACTAACTATAATAAAAAAAAATAAAAAATGTTCATAACAAAAACACTAAATTTTTCCCAAATCCAATAACTTACCTTGACTAAAAGTTAATGCCGGTACATAGACAGCAATTGGAAGCCATAAAACCTTTTTTCGTTGATAAACCACAATTAAAATGTTACTAACAAATTAATCCATAATCTTAGAACCCGCAAAAGAGGAAAATACTTACAGTTTTCAGATTGAAGAGAGCGGCACCGAATAGACGCATGCGGCGACTAAAACGTTTCTCAAAGTACTAGGACATAGAAAAGAAATTAAATGATATTGAAAATTATTTGAGAATCTTCATAGTTAACTTAAGAAAATAATTTCGATTATAGATAGATACATATACTTTTGGAGGTTGCGTTTTGAAACTTTTGATTTGGAAAAATTTTAAGAGAAAAATTTAAGAATACATGAGCTACGAACTCGGGAAATTTGGATAAAAGGAAAGTAATTCCAGGTCTAGAATTGAACTAGAACTGAACTGAACTGAACTAGAACTGAACTAGAACTGAACTAGAACTGAACTAGAACTGAACTGGAACTGAACTAGAACTGAACTAGAATTGAACTAGAACTGAACAGAACTGAACTGAACTAGAACTGAACTAGATCTGAACTAGAACTGAACTAGAACTGAACTAGAACTGAACTAGAACTGTACTAGAACTGAACTAGAACTGAACTGAAGAACTGAACTGAACTAGAACTGAACTAGAACTAGAACTGAACTAGAACTGAACTAGAACTGAATTAGAACTGAACTAGAACTGAACTAGAACTGAACTAAAACTGAACTAAAACTTAACTGAAACTGAACAAGAACTGAACTAGAACTGAACTAGAACTGAACTAGAACTGAACTAGAACTGAACTAGAACTGAACTAGAACTGAACTAGAACTGAACTAGAACTGAACTAGAACTGAACTAGAACTGAACTAGAACTGAACTAGAACTGAACTAGAACTGAACTAGAACTGAACTAGAACTGAACTAGAACTGAACTAGAACTGACCTAGAACTGAACTAGAACTGAACTAGAACTGAACTAGAACTGAACTAGAACTGAACTAGAACTGAACTAGAACTGAACTAGAACTGAACTAGAACTGAACTGAAACTGAACTAGAACTGAACTAGAACTGAACTAGAACTGAACTAGAACTGAACTAGAACTGAACTAGAACTGAACTAGAAACTGAACTAGAACTGAACTAGAACTGAACTAGAACTGAACTAGAACTGAACTAGAACTGAACTAGAACTGAACTAGAACTGAACTAGAACTGAACTAGAACTGAACTAGAACTGAACTAGAACTGAACTAGAACTGAACTAGAACTGAACTAGAACTGAACTAGAACTGAACTAGAAACTGAACTAGAACTGAACTAGAACTGAACTAGAACTGAACTAGAACTGAACTAGAACTGAACTAGAACTGAACTAGAACTGAACTAGAACTGAACTAGAACTGAACTAGAACTGAACTAGAACTGAACTAGAACTGAACTAGAACTGAACTAGAACTGAACTAGAACTGAACTAGAACTGAACTAGAACTGAACTAGAACTGAACTAGAACTGAACTAGAACTGAACTAGAACTGAACTAGAACTGAACTAGAACTGAACTAGAACTGAACTAGAACTGAACTAGAACTGAACTAGAACTGAACTAGAACTGAACTAGAACTGAACTAGAACTGAACTAGAACTGAACTAGAACTGAACTAGAACTGAACGAACTGAACTAGAACTGAACTAGAACTGAACTAGAACTGAACTAGAACTGAACTAGAACTGAACTAGAACTGAACTAGAACTGAACTAGAACTGAACTAGAACTGAACTAGAACTGAACTAGAACTGAACTAGAACTGAACTAGAACTGAACTAGAACTGAACTAGAACTGACTGAAAGAGAAACTGAACTAGAACTGAACTAGAACTGAACTAGAACTGAACTAGAACTGAACTAGAACTGAACTAGAACTGAACTAGAACTGAACTAGAACTGAACTAGAACTGAACTAGAACTGAACTAGAACTGAACTAGAACTGAACTAGAACTGAACTAGAACTGAACTAGAAACTGAACTAGACTGAACTAGAACTGAACTAGAACTGAACTAGAACTGAACTAGAACTGAACTAGAACTGAACTAGAACTGAACTAGAACTGAACTAGAACTGAACTAGAACTGAACTAGAACTGAACTAGAACTGAACTAGAACTGAACTAGAACTGAACTAGAACTGAACTAGAACTGAACTAGAACTGAACTAGAACTGAACTAGAACTGAACTAGAACTGAACTAGAACTGAACTAGAACTGAACTAGAACTGAACTAGAACTGAACTAGAACTGAACTAGAACTGAACTAGAACTGAACTAGAACTGAACTAGAACTGAACTAGAACTGAACTAGAACTGAACTAGAACTGAACTAGAACTGAACTAGAACTGAACTAGAACTCAACTAGAACTCAACTAGAACTCAACTAGAACTGAACTAGAACTGAACTAGAACTGAACTAGAACTGAACTAGAACTGAACTAGAACTGAACTAGAACTGAACTAGAACTATAATTAGAACTCAGCTAATCTAAACAAAATACTTCATATGTATGTATGATATTTGTTAAAATAACGATTTAAATCTTTTGACAAGTTAGTTTAAATCATTTGACAAATTAAAAAATTAAACCGAAATAAAACTACAAGAATTGTTAAATATTTTTTTTTTTCAAATTTAATACCAAAAACCTTTATTAAAACCCCTTAAAATCAAAAATACAAAATTTGTATTACAAAATTTTTCTAAAATATAACACTATTTATAAGTAAAATTTTCTATTATAAAATATACGAGCTGAAATTAAAAATTAAAAAGTTCTTCTAATAAGCCTCATTTTTCTTATTTTAAAACTGATCCTCCCTGCAACCATTTTGTAAAGGTTTCTCTAAGTCCGCTTGAACATCATTCATATTCATGGCCACACTGCTGTATTTATATTTGTTCATGTATTTCCTCAAAACCGGAGTAATTAATTTAGGATCAACTTCACTAGAGTCCTGACGGCCATAAAACAGAGTAGACAAAAGAGACACTGTAATGGTAATTACGGCTCCAATAGCGCTGTACCACAAGAAGGAAACGTGATGTAATGGGGCGCTTTCCGAAGAAGGTTCTGGGGTACTGCGAATGAAATATACGAAAAAGTTATAAAATTTATTAAATTATATTTTTTATAAATATATACATACCTTAAGATAGTTTTATTTAAAGCCTCAAATTCATATGTACAACCTTCTATCGACACCGGTTTAGTGGGAAATTTCAAAACACCCGTAGCGCTATCAATTTGCGAACGTATGGCTATATAACCCATAAATAAGGCTGAGGTAATGCAACCGGTTAAGACACTCTGTAAGAAGGATAAAATTGCATATCAGTTTTCCTCTTTAAATCCTTAAAAACCCACCTTGGCTTTGACAAACGGCATGGTCATTCCAACGGTAAATATGCCCAATATAGGTCCTATGGAGATTGAGTTAACTGTAGCCGACAATTGCATAACCATGCCCAATTTCTCTACAATCTTTACCAAACCCATGGCTGAGACACCGAATACCAAAACCACCGCTCTTAAGAAAATAGCCGTTTGTCTTTCGGTAAAAGGTTGACTGCGATAAGGTTCCACAAAATCTTTTAACACAACACCCGATAAAGAATTCAAACAAGTGGATAAGGAACTAAGAGCAGCACTGAATACACCCGATACAAAGAGTCCAGCTACACCCGGAAATGAGCCAGCAATTTGCATAACATACAGGGAACAATTTGATCTTTGGCACGAACCAACTACAAGTTAGACATTTGATATTTAATAAGACGAACTGATTTGTTCAAAAAAGATAAGGTCATACCCCTGTTGAAATGGGATCACAATCGTAATAAGAAGCAAACGCCAACAGACCCAAATAAATACAAAGACCCAATAGACAGACTAAGCCAATTATAAAAGCATATAGAGACTTCTTAACATCCGCCATACTGCCAAGAGATAAAAAGCGTTGCACGGCGGGTTGATTAATGCAAGTACCCTGCAGTTTTAATAAGGTGCCTCCAACGAAAACAGCGAAGAATCCCATGCGTACGGTGGGATCAAAAGTCCATCTTAATAAATACATTAACAAAATTCACTTTTTTATACATGAAAGATAACTTACTCTGGTGCCACCAATCTGCCACTTTCCATATTTCTTTCATACACTGTACCCAAACCACCCACATCTATGGTACCTTTGATGGACACAAATGCCAAGGAACCCACCATAATGAAACCCTGTAAAACATCTGTCCATATTACACCCTTAATGCCTCCCTAAAACAAAAACAAAATGGGCATCAGTTTAATTTTCAATTTAGTTTTCTCCTCCTTTACTTACTATGCAGGTATAAATTGTGCAGACCAAACATACTACCGGTATATGGTATACAAATTGATGCCAGAACTAAAATTTTAAAAGCATATGTATAATTAGTATGATTTGTTAGTTCTAGTAGAGTTTATTTTGTACAAAATTACCTTGATTGAAAGTTAAAGCGGGTACATAAATCGAAATGGGCAACCATAACATCTAGAGTAAAATTTCAGAAAAATTTTAAGAATTAAAATAATATATTCGAAAAAACTTTTCCCAAAGGAAAGTACAGTCTATTGACACCAATTTAACAGAACAGTTGTTAATTGTAGCAAAACTAAACTAGAACTGAATTACAACTGAACAAGAACGAACTGAACAAGAAGCGAAACTAGAACTGAACTAGAACTAAACTAGAACTGAACTAGAACTGAACTAGAACTGAACTAGAACTGAACTAGAACTGACTGAACTGAACTAGAACTGAACTAGAACTGAACTAGAACTGAACTAGAACTGAACTAGAACTGAACTAGAACTGAAACTAGAACTGAACTAGAACTGAACTAGACTGAACTAGAACTAGAACTGAACTAGAACTGAACTAGAACTGAACTAGAACTGAACTAGAACTGACTAGAACTGAACTAGAACTGAACTAGAAACTGAACTAACTGACTAGAACTGAACTAGAACTGAACTAGAACTGAACTAGAAACTGAACTAGAACTGAACTAGAACTGAACTAGAACTGAACTAGACTGAACTGAATGAACTAGAACTGAACTAGAACTGAACTAGAACTTGAACTAGAAGACTAGAACTGAACTAGAACTGAACTAGAACTACATCTGAATTACAACTGTACTGCAACTGAACTACAACTGAACTAGAACTGAATTAGATCTGAACTACAACTGAATTACAACTGTACTACAACTGAACTACAACTGAACTACAACTGAACTACAACTGAACTACAACTGAACTAGAACTGAAATTACATCTGAACTACAACAGAATTAGAACCTGAATTACATCTGAACTACAACTGCACTACAACTGAAATACAATTGAACTACAACTGAACTACAACTGAGCTAAAACTGAACTACAACTGAATTAGAACTGAATTACATCTGAACTACAACTGCACTACAACTGAAATACAATTGAACTACAACTGAACTACAACTGAACTTCAACTGAACTACAACTGAACTACAGATGAACTACAACTGAACTTGAACTGAATTACGTCTTAACTACAACTGCACTATAATTGAACTACAACTGAACTACAACAGAATTAGAACTGAATTACATCTGAACTACAACTGCACTACAACTGAAATACAATTGAACTTGAACTGAATTACAACTGACTTAAAACTGAACTACGACTGAACTACAACTGAACTAGAACTAAACTAGAGCTGAACTAAAACTGGAACTGAATTAAAACTTAAACTAGAACTACACTAGAACTAGAACAAGCAATTTTCTTAACAGAATACTTACCGCTCCAAGCAAAAACATTACAGAACCAAATAGACGTAGTCTGCGATCAAATCGCATTTCCAAATACTAAAAATAATCAAAATATACAGATATCGTAAATGTATTAAAAGGGGTCTTTTAAAATAAGGCAATAAAACCACAAACAATTAGAAGTCATACCAACACCTCACAAACGAACACAAGATAAAACGGAATTTCTAAAAGATTTCTTTTAATTTCACTTAAATGGGACATTATAAACCACACACCTTAATGAAATGATAACTGTAAAAATAAAATTGATTATTTACTTAGTAAAGGTTACGTATGAGTTATATTTAATACATTATATATAACAAATATAACTAATACGCATCATAGTTCGTTACATTAGTATAAAATATATAAAAAGCTGAATAATAAATATTTTGTAACAATTTGTATTTTATTAGATTTAAAATTTTTCTAAATTTATAAAGAAATTGTAAAGAGCAAGATGGTTGCAGTAACACATTTTATAAATCCGCTAGTTGATTCCATTTTTCTCAACTTTAAGTTCCTGCGATTCCTCCAAGCAATTATTTTCTACAGTTTCCTGTAATACTGTTTCCAGTTCATTCATATTCATGGCCACACTGCTGTATTTATATTTGTTCATATATTTTCTTAGAATGGGAGTAATTAACTTGGGATCAACCTCTGCGGAGTCTTGTTTACCAAAGTACAAAGTTGCCAAAAGAGCCACCACAATAGTGATACCAGCTCCCAAGCCAGTATACCATAAAAAGGATAAATGATGGAAGGCACTGCCAGAAGTTTCCGGTATTGGAGTGCTAAGAATAAAATTAACAACAGATTTAAATTGTTATTATTTTATTATAAATTATATATTAGAAACTCACCTTAAAATAGTTTTATTTAAAGCCTCAAACTCATAAGTACAACCCTCTACGGAAACAGGTTTAGTGGGGAATTTCAAAACCCCCGTAGCACTGTCAATTTGGGAACGTATGGCTACATAAGCCATGGTCAGTGCAGCAGTAGTGCAACCGGTTAAAACGCTCTAAATATAAAAATGTTAATATAAGAGAATAATGTGAAATACTTTATTAACTACCTCCGTTTTAACAAAAGGCATGGTCATGCCTACAGTGAAAACACCCAACATGGGTCCCGTGGATATAGAATTAACAGTAGCCGACAATTGCATAACCATACCCAATTTCTCCACCACCTTAACCAAGGCCATGGCTGATACACCAAAGAACAATACCACTACTCTTAAAATAATAGCAGTTTGTCTTTCTGTAAAGGGTTTCTTGCGATAAGGTTCCACAAAATCTTTCAAAACCACACCAGATAAAGAATTTAGAACCGTCGACAAAGAACTCAAGGCGGCGCTAAATACACCCGAAACAAAAAGCCCACCAACACCGGGGAAAGAGCCAGCAATTTGCATAACATATAAGGGGACAATTTGGTCTTTGGCGCGAACCAGCTGAAATAAAAAACTCAAAATAAACTTTACTTTTCTAACAATCTATAACCATACCCCTGTCGATATGGGATCACAGTCATAGTACGAGGCAAAAGCTAAAAGACCCAAATAAATACACAAACTCAGCAGACACACCAGACCGATAATAAAGGCATATAAAGATTTCTTAACTGCCACCATATTGGGTAACGACAAAAAGCGTTGCACAGCTGGTTGTAGAATACAAGTACCCTGCAACTTTAATAAAGTACCTCCCACAAATACTGCGAAGAAACCCATGCGCACTGTAGGATCAAAGGTCCACCTTAAATATAAATATTTAAAAAAACAAAATTTAGTCTCTTTATATTTCATCAAACTTACTCTGGTGCCACTAGTCTGCCTGATTCTTTATTTCTGTCATAAACCTCACCCACACCACCCACATCCATGGTGCCCTTAATGGCCACAAATACCAATGAGCCCACCATTACAAAACCCTGCAATACATCTGTCCATATAACACCCTTGATGCCGCCCTACAATTTATATCATCACAACTACAATTATCTCACAATAACCGTTTACATTTTCATTGTCTACTTACAATGCAGGTGTAAATGGTACAAACCACACACACAATTGGTATAATTGTATATAAATTGATGCCAGTCACTAAAATGTTAAGCACATAATTAGTTCAATTATAAGTTTAGTTTAAATAGTTAGTTAGTATTGTTTGTTATTTGGACAATTATTAAATTACCTTGATTAAATGTTAAAGCCGGTACATAAATGGATATTGGCAGCCATAATACCTAAATAATAATCAAGTGTAAAAGAAATGAATTAATACTTAACAACACCTTAGGACGTCTGGATAAATAAATAAAATTTTAAGAGCAGTTTCTTAACAGAAAATAAGAACTGAACCAGGATTGAACTAACTAGAACTAAACTTGAATTGAACTAGAACTAAACTAGAAACTGAACTAGAACTGACTAACTAGACTACTAGAACTGAACTAGAAACTAGAACTGAACTAGAACTGAACTAGAACTGAACTAGAACTGAACTAGAACTGAACTAGAACTGAACTAGAACTGAACTAGAACTGAACTAGAACTGAACTAGAACTGAACTAGAACTGAACTAGAACTGAACTAGAACTGAACTAGAACTGAACTAGAACTGAACTAGAACTGAACTAGAACTGAACTAGAACTGAACTAGAACTGAACTAGAACTGAACTAGAACTGAAATAGAACTGAACTAGAACTGAACTAGAACTGAACTAGAACTGAACTAGAACTGAACTAGAACTGAACTAGAACTGAACTAGAACTGAACAAGAACTGAACTAAAACTGAACTAGAACTGAACTAGAACTGAACTAGAACTGAACTAGAACTGAACTAGAACTGAACTAGAACTGAACTAGAACTGAACTAGAACTGAACTAGAACTGAACTAGAACTGAACTAGAACTGAACTAGAACTGAACTAGAACTGAACTAGAACTGAACTAAGAACTGACTACTAGAACTGAACTAGAACTGAACTAGAAACTGAACTAGAACTGAACTAGAACTGAACTAGAACTGAACTAGAATGAACTAGACTGACCTCGAATGAACTAGAACACTGAATCTGAATATGAACTATAATTAAACTAGAACTGAACCATAAACAGAACTAATGATTACCTTAATTATAGAAGACTCTGTCAATTATTAACAGAAATTTCCTAACCTGAAACTGATAGAAAAATATGGATTGACTTTTACTTACCATTCCAACTAAAAACATTATTGAACCAAATAGACGTAGTCTGCGATCAAAACGCATTTCCAAATACTAGAAATATGCAAAACATATAGAATTTCGAAAGGGTTTAAAAAAGCCAATTTGTATTAAACTAATAACATACTTTGAGTGAGTTATAAGGAAAACCAACCAGCACCAGATATGTATATATACATCGACATATATACAGACACCACACCACTTTAAAACATAACAAGAAAAAAAATGATATTTTAAGATTTTTCATTAAGTTCATTTCGCTTTATTTATTATTCTACTTTATCTAAAGAATGTTTTCTAACAGCGATATCTTGTTCGAAATCTACACTATATAGAGGCTCTTTTTCTTTCAAATCCTGTACATCAGTCATAACAATAGTTTCTTTGGGAATTTCAGGGAAATATTTACGTATCACAGGCGATATGAGATCATGATTAATATCTTCAGCTTTGGAGCGACCAAAAAATAAACACGCTATATTAGATACCACACAACCAATAATGCCACCCATACCGGTATACCACATAAAGGATAGATGGTAAATATTGCGTTCAGAGGGTCTAAAATGAAGAAATATATTAAAAAATGTGTATGTATTTAAGGTTATAGAAAACTTACGTATAATTGTGGCGCTCCCAATAGGTGGCATTATCATAGCCATAAGTACAGCCTTCTACAGAAATGGGCAATTTGGGATGTCTTATCTCACCACTCATTTGACCCATTTGGGCCTGTATACAAATCCAGCCAAGGGTTATAAAGGAGACTAGGCCACCCAGTAAACAGCTCTAGTAGATTAAAGGGAAACAGTTATAAACTAATTTTTTTTTTTTTTTTCTAATTTACCTTTTGATTAATCCAGGGCATACAAATGCCGGTAGTATAAAAGCCTAATATAGGGCCCATGGTCACAGCACCCATCATGGTGGCCAGCTGCAAAACGGTGCCCATCTTTTCCACCAACAAGACCATGGGTATACAGCTTAAACCAAAAAATGCCACTATAAATCTTAAGAGAAAAGCATTTTGTTTTTCACTTAAGTTAACAAAAGGTTTCACCAAATCCTCGGAAATAACACAGGCCATGGAATTTAAACCAGTAGACAAAGAGCTCAAAGCAGCACTAAAGACACCGGCTACAAAAAGTCCTGGCAAACCGGGTATCGAACCCAATATACGCATTACCAATATGGTGGGCAATTGATCATCAGCTTTGGCCAACTATTAAAGGAGAGAATGGTAATTTTAAAATCGAGAGAGTGTAATTATTGGTCTTACCTTGGTGCTTAAAGGATCACAATCATAATAGGTGGCATAGGTCAATAGGCCCATATAACAGCAACAAAACAATAAAAACATCAGTAAAATGGTGAATAAAATCAAACACTGCTTTACTTTACCCGTATCGGGTAAAGACATGAAACGTTGTAAAGACATTTGATTAACATCATTCGATTGGATCTTATGTAAAACACTGCCTATTAAAATGGCGGACCAGGACAAACGCACAGTAGGATCCCAGGAAGCTCTATAAATTAAACGTAATAAAGTAAAAGTATCACTTTAATAGAACACTTTCTTACGTGGGAAATATCAAACGTCCTCCCTCTAAGTTTCTATCTACAACTTCCACCAAACCACCCAAATCCAAAGTACCTTTAATGCAAATCGTCAAAATAGTACCATACATAACAAAACTTTGTACAGCATCGGTCCAAACCACAGCTTTCAAGCCACCCTTTAAACATAAATACAAATTTTATTCCATATATGCAGATCCATTCTGTTCTAAAACTCACCACACAGGTGTAAAATGTACACACTATACACACCACAGGTGTAATGGTGTGCACTCCCAGACCACTAACTTGACTAAAAGTCAAAGCAGGCACATACATGGCTACCGGTAGATATAAGATCTTTTGAAAAAGTTAAAAAAAAATATTTTAGATTAAATTTTATATTTTAACATATATTTCTACTTACCGTTCCCACTGTGAAGAGTATGGAACAAAAGTAACGTATAGACTTGCCAAAACGCATTTCAAAATACTTAAAATTGAAAAAATAAAATTTATAAAATTAATATATTTATTTAAGATATGAAATGTTGTTGTAATTACAATACATACGTGCTGTTGGCAGGCTTTTAGTGTAAAAAATATTAAACTGCAATAATTTCATTTCAAAACGTGCTTTTTTTGTGGATTTTTTTTTTCCTTAAACAAATTATAAAATTTTGTGGCCAAATCGTCATGCACTGCCACAGGCACTTAAAGGGTTAATATAATAATATAACATTTGTAATTATAGATCAAGTTCACTTTGTACCAAAAATAGGTTCCAGAGTTATAAATAACACCCCATTATCAATTTTAATATTCCAAATTAAAAAAATTTTTCTCCCCCTTCCCGGTTTAATTTCCTACACGCAATTTTCCATCTTTGATTTTGACACTAACAAAACAATAACAATACACAGAGCTTCATACGTAACATTTTGTTCTGTTTTGTTGTCTCGGTTTTATGCTCATATCCTCATTATTTATGGACCGATTTAGCTGATTTTATATAGCGATCTTCTCGAAAGCTTGTCTGACAAAATTATTGAAGATATGGATCATGAAGATATCGTTGGGTCTTCAGAAAATGGATTTCCACAAACATAAAGATGGACAGACGGACATAGTTTAATCTTATCCGTTATCTATAAGGATCCAAAATATATATAGAATCGAAAAATTATATTGTAGATATATCCTTCTCACGAAGGTGATAAAACGAGTCAGGGATAGAAGATTAAGTATGATGTAAAATGGGACTTCTGTTGGGATTTCTGAAAATGGAAAGACGGACAGACAGACATAGTTTAAACTAATCCACTATCTATAAGAATTCAGAATATATATAGAGTCGGAAAATGATGTTGAAGAAACTACAAACGGAATGATAAACTTCTATTTTCCCTTCTCACGAAGGTGAAGGGTATAAAACGAGTCAGGGATGGAAGATTGAGTATAACGTAAAATCACGAAAATATTGTGGGCCTTCAGAAAATGGATTTCAACAAACATACAGACGGACCGACAGACAGAAAGAAGGATTTAGTTTAATCAAATCCGCTATCTATAAGGATTCAGAATATATATACAGTCCGAAAATTATATAGAAGAAATTGCAAACGGAATGATAAACCCTTCTCACAAAGGTGAAGGGTATAAAACGAGTCAGGGATGGAAGATTAAGTATGATGTAAAATTAAAAAAAATAATAATTTTAAAAACATAAATTCATAAAAAATTTAAAAAAATAATTAAAAATAAATTTAATATCTCCCACTTTCTCACAACTCCCGAAACTTTTAAAAAAAATTGCATTTATATATACTAATAACAAAAACATTTATTACTCTCCCCAAAAGAGAGTAGAATTCTAACATAAATAAAACAATAATTAAAGAATAAAATATTCATTCTAACAAATCAATCATTATAATCTTTTGAAGATTTTAAGTCACTTTTCAAGTCGAATACAATCACAGGCTTTTCTTCTTTTTCGACAGTTTCATATTCTTTCGATTTGATGAAACGACGTATGCAGGGAGCAAACAGTTTACGATTCATTTTAGACACATCATTGTGTCCATAGATAAAGATGGCCAAATGGGCAAAGATCATGGAGACGGCACAACCAACAGCGGTATAATAGGTGAAAGACATGGTGTAAATGTACTGGGCAAATGTTTTTGTACTGAAACAAAAAAATGCTATAAAATAAGAAAAAAAGTTCAGAATAACTTAATAATTTACCTAGTTTCTACTGTATCTGTAATGGTTTTATTGGCTAAAGTATACAAAGGTTCAAAATCATAAGTACATCCCTCAGTGGAGACAGGTTTTTCAGCATAAACTAATTCTCCCGTAGCCAAGGCCACTTGACCTCTTACACAGATCCAGCTCATGACAGCGAAGGAAATTACACAACCAGAAATGGCAGTCTAGATAGAATATTAAAAGTAAATATATAAACTAATTTGTATTTATGCAAATCGATCGAACTTAATACCCTTGAATTAATCCAGGGCATTAAAAGACCCATTAAGAATAAACTTAGCAAGGGACCACCGGTCACCGAAGACAAAGTGGCTGATAACTGTAGAACAGCATGACCTAAATATTCCACCACAAACACCAAAGCCACACTCAACACACCCACAAACACTACGATCAAACGCATTATAATGGCGGTTTGACTTTCAGTCAAGGCCGTCTTGCGATAAGGTTTAATATAATCCTCCAAGAATACAGCAGCCAATGAGTTAAGACCAGTTGATAGAGAACTAAGAGCCGCACTAAAGACACCAGCCACAAATAGGCCAGCCATACCGGGTAAAAATTCCAAGGTTTTCATAACCATCAAAGGCACCAATTGATCCTTGGCTTTAGCTAACTGTTAAAGTGAAAAACTATATCAATAACAAAATTTTTAAGTAACAAACAAAACATTCAAACTTACTTGTGTAGTCACAGGATCACAATCATAATAATTGGCAAATATCAAGAGACCATTATAGAAAGTGAACACATGCACCAATATTACACCCAAAGTATAAATTATACAGGCCTGTTTGGCCTCTTTTACGGAGGGTACCGACAAATAACGCTGCACAATCACCTGATTACCGCAACTAACCTGGGTAAACCACAAAGTAGTGCCCAACAGCATGGACAATATGGAGGTACGAGCTGTGGGATCCCAAGTCATTCTAAATGAAAACAAAGGGATTTATATGCAATAATTCTTCTTAAAGTTAATTCATTTAAAAATAAACTTACTCTGGTAATTCAATACGTCCAGTATTCCAATTCCTCTCAAATACAACATCAAAACCACCAACATCAATGGTTCCCTTAATTATGACAAAGACAATAGAACCGATCATAATCACTGTTTGAATGACATCGGTCCAAATGACAGCTTTAAGGCCACCCTGTAAAGAATAATGTGTCTTAAAAACTGAACTATAAATGAACTGAAACTGAACTAGAAATGAAATACAACTGAACTAGAACTGAACTAGAACTGAACTAGAACTGAACTAGAACTGAACTAGAACTGAACTAGAACTGAACTAGAACTGAACTAGAACTGAACTAGAACTGAACTAGAACTGAACTAGAACTGAAACTAGAACTGAAACTAGAACTGAACTAGAACTAACTAGAACTGAACTAGAACTGAACTAGAACTGAACTAACTAGAACTGAACTAGAACTAGAACTAGAACTGAACTAGAACTGAACTAGAACTGAACTAGAACTGAACTAGAACTGAACTAGAACTGAACTAGAAACTGAACTAGAACTGAAACTAGAACTGAACTAGAACTGAACTAGAACTGAACTAGAACTGAACTAGAACTGAACTAGAACTGAACTAGAACTGAACTAGAACTGAACTAGAACTGAACTAGAACTGAACTAGAACTGAACTAGAACTGAACTAGAACTGAACTAGAACTGAACTAGAACTGAACTAGAACTGAACTAGAACTGAACTAGAAACTGAACTAGAACTGAACTAGAACTGACACTAGAACTGAACTAGAACTGAACTAGAACTGAACTAGAACTGAACTAGAACTGAACTAGAACTGAACTGAACTAGAACTGAACTAGAACTGAACTAGAACTGAACTAGAACTGAACTAGACTGAACTAGAACTGAACTAGAACTGAACTAGAACTGACACTAGAAACTGAACTAGAACTGAACTAGAACTGAACTAGAAACTGAACTAGAACTGAACTAGAACTGAACTAGAACTGAACTAGAACTGAACTAGGAACTGAACTGAACTAGAACTGAACTAGAACTGAACTAGAAACTGAACTAGAACTGAACTAGAACTGAACTAGAACTGAACTAGAACTGAACTAGAACTGACTAGAAACTGAACTACAATCTGAACTAAAACCTGAACTACAACTGAACTACAAACTGAACTACAACTGAACTAGAACTAGGCTAGGATAAAACATGGTAAACAAGTTCAACGTACCACACATGTATAGAACATGCACACCAAACATATACCGGTGTTATAATATGAATATTGACGCCAGTTACTGAAAACAAAACCAAAAGGAAATGACCATTAAAAAAAATAACTCAAAGAAAAATTCTTTTAAAATGATAAAACAGAAATGCTTTACTTTACCTTGATTGAACGCCAATGCTGGTACATAAATCACTATGGGCAACCAAATAAGCTGAACGAATGTAAACCAGTCAGCCCATTACAACACCCACACATACATCCACCATCATAAAAAGTAAAATACCATTGAATAGTTAAGGTTTCGTACCGTTTCATACATTCCGCCGGATATGGAATTGTTAGCAGTTGTTTTCGATAAAGAATTTTAGTAAAAAGTAGAAAAGAGAGAAAAAGAAAAAAAGGAGAAACAAACAATTAAATAGCTTTATTCACAATAAGCAATAGAAAAGTTCAATTGAAAATTACTCACCGTGCCGATGGAGAAAAGTATGGAGCCCATTAAACGTATTGTTTTACCGAAACGCATTTCGAAGTACTGTAAAATATTATGTATGTTTTGTGTTACAATTATTTCTCAAACATATTTCTTTGTTTTCTTTTTTTTTAGAACAACTTAAATTAAAAGGAACAAATAGAAGGAAATTGCACTTAAACCGAAGTTAAACGTTATTTTTTTTTTTTTAAACATTGTTTAAAAGTTATTTCAAAACGTTAGAGAAGGAAATCGAGTGTTTTATATTTATTCAACAAATATAAATTACAAAGTTTATGTTATACAACTGAATAGTAACTGAACTTGAAACGAACTAGATCTTATCAGGAACTGAACTAGAATTGAGTAATAATTGACTAAAAAACTTTAATAGAACTGAACTAGAACTGAACTAGAACTGACTAGACTGAACTAACTGAACTAGAACTGAACTAGAACTGAACTAGAACTGAACTAGAACTGAACTAGAACTGAACTAGAACTGAACTAGAACTGAACTAGAACTGAACTAGAACTGAACTAGAACTGAACTGAACTAGAACTGAACTAGAACTGAGACTGAACTAGAACTGAACTAGAACTGAACTAGAACTGAACTAGAACTGAACTAGAACTGAACTAGAACTGAACTAGAACTGAACTAGAACTGAACTAGAACTGAACTAGAACTGAACTAGAACTGAACTAGAACTGAACTAGAACTGAACTAGAACTGAACTAGAACTGAACTAGAACTGAACTAGAACTGAACTAGAACTGAACTAGAACTGAACTAGAACTGAACTAGAACTGAACTAGAACTGAACTAGAACTGAACTAGAACTGAACTAGAACTGAACTAGAACTGAACTAGAACTGAACTAGAACTGAACTAGAACTGAACTAGAACTGAACTAGAACTGAACTAGAACTGAACTAGAACTGAACTAGAACTGAACTAGAACTGAATTTAAACTTAACTAGGACTGAGCTAGAACTGAACTAGAACTGAACTAGAACTGAACTAGAACTGAACTAGAATGAACTAGAACTGAACTAGAACTGAACTAGAACTGAAAGAACTGAACTAGAACTGAACTAGAACTGAACTAGAACTGAACTAACTAGAACTGAACTAGAACTGAACTAGAAACTGAACTAGAACTGAACTAGAACTGAACTAGAACTGAACTAGAACTGAACTAGAACTGAACTAGAACTGAACTAGAAACTGAACTAGAACTGAACTAGAACTGAACTAGAACTGAACTAGAACTGAACTAGACTGACTAGACTGAACTAAACTTAACTAGGAACTGAGCTAGAACTGAACTAGAACTGAGCTAGAACTGAACTAGAACTGAACTAGAACTGAACTAGAACTGAACTAGAAACTGAACTGAAACTGAACTAGAACTGAACTAGAACTGAACTAGAACTAGAACTGAACTAGAACTGAACTAGAACTGAACTAGAACCTGAACTAGAACTGAACTAGAACTGAACTAGAACTGAACTAGAACTGAACTAGAACTGAACTAGAAACTGAACTAACTAGAACTGACTAGAACTGAACTAGAACTGAACTAGAACTGAACTAGAACTGAACTAGAACTGAACTAGAACTGAACTAGAACTGAACTAGAACTGAACCTGAACTAGAACTGAACTAGAACTGAACTAGAACTGAACTAGAACTGAACTAGAACTGAACTAGAACTGAACTAGAACTGAACTAGAACTGAACTAGAACTGAACTAGAACTGAACTAGAACTGAACTAGAACTGAACTAGAACTGAACTAGAACTGACTAGAACTGAACTAGAACTGACTAGAACTGAACTAGAACTGAACTAGAACTGAACTAGAACTAAACTAGAACTGAACTAGAACTGAACTAGAACTGAACTAGAACTGAACTAGAACTGAACTAGAACTGAACTAGAACTGAACTAGAACTGAACTAGAACTAGAACTGAACTAGAACTGAACTAGAACTGAACTAGAACTAAACTAGAACTGAACTAGAACTGAACTAGAACTGAACTAGAACTGAAACTAGAACTGAACTAGAAACTGAACTAGAACTGAACCAGAACTGAACTAGAACTGAACTAGAACTGAACTAGAACTGAACTAGAACTGAACTAAAACTGAACTAGAACTGAACTAGAACTGAATTTAAACTTAACTAGGACTGAACTAGAACTGAACTAGAACTGAACTAGAACTGAACTAGAACTGAACTAGAACTGAACTAGAACTGAACTAGAACTGAACTAGAACTAAACTAGAACTGAACTAAAACTTAACTAGGACTGAAGTAGAACTGATCTAGAATTTAACTAGAATTGAATTAGATCTTAAATGGAACTCAAGAAGAGAGTTATTTCAATATTTAATTAAATAATGATTAAAACGCTACAAGAACAAATACAAATTGAAAAGAAGCCAAAATTGTGTACATTTTGCACATACATACATACTTTAGATTCTATTTAATCGTGTTTTAAGTTGAATTTGCATTAAATATATTAATCAATTATTGAAAAAAAAATTAAATAGAAGACACAAAAAATCCCACAAAATAAACATTAATTTTACTCTAGGGAATACTTGGTTGTTTTTTCTCCGCTACTAAGAGTATATAAATCTAATATACAACGTTCTAATAAAAATAAATCAAATAGAAAATATACAGTATAAAAAATCGTTTAAAATAATTTCAATTCCCTATACTACACATCACTTGACGATGTTGATGATAATGAAGAAAGTCATGTTTTCAATGGTGGAGCTGTTGAATTAGATGATAATAATGTACAACGATGACGAAGAATGATGATAATGATTCTCAAAAAGAATCTCAAAGTTCATCGTCAAGTTCATGTCAATGTACTGCTGCCTGCGCCAGCCGCAGCCAACAAATCGACAGCTGATAATAAAAGCAGACGTTTAGGGGTAAAGAAACAACAATATTTTTTTGTTTTCAAAAAGAAATCACAAGAAATATTGTATAAATATAAAAAAAATTTATAAATTAAATATAAACAAATACCACTCAAAGGTTTTACATTTAAAGCTGTTATATACAAATATAAATAAAAAATGTGCAAAAAAAAGCATAATAAAATAATAAAGAAAATATAATTATTTAAATAATATCATATTTTTTTAAATACAATTAGCTATTGGAAGCGTTTTTCAAAGTGCCACATGTATGTCTTTAAGAAAAAAGTGTATGTAAATATATACAGATATGCAAAAAAAAAAAAATCAAAAAAGCAAATATACAAGCCAATTATTTTTTAAAGCCAATTAAACAAATATGAAGCAAAATTTAAAGTCGTGTATGAACGACTTTTGTATACTCTAACACCAAATTACGATCTGAAGCTTCTTTTTTATTACTTATTTAAGGAACTACAAAAAGCTCTGAACTGAAACTGATCGTGAAATGATACAAAAACTTAAACTGAACTAGAACTGAACTAGAACTAGAACTGAACTAGAACTGTACAAGAACTGGACTAGAACTGATCTGGAACTGAACTAGAACTGAACTAGAACTGAACTAGAACTGAACTACGAACTAGACTAGAACTGAACTAGAACTGAACTAGAACTGAACTAGAACTGAACTAGAACTGAACTAGAACTGAACTAGAACTGAACTAGAACTGAACTAGAACTGAACTAGAACTGAACTAGAACTGAACTAGAACTGAACTAGAACTGAACTAGAACTGAACTAGAACTGAACTAGAACTGAACTAGAACTGAACTAGAACTGAAACTAGAACTGAACTAGAACTGAACTAGAACTAGAACTGAACTAGAACTGAACTAGAACTGAACTAGAACTGAACTAAAACTGAACTAGAATCTGAACTAGAACTGAACTAGAACTGAACTAGAACTGAACTAGAACTGAACTAGAACTGAACTAGAACTGAACTAGAAACTGAACTAGAACTGAACTAGAACTGAACTAGAACTGAACTAGAACTGAACTAGAACTGAACTAAAAACTGAACTAGAACTGAACTAGAACTGAACTAGAAGTGAACTAGAACTGAACTATAACTAGAACTAGAACGACTGAACTAGAACTGACTAGAACTGAACGAGAACTGAACTAGAACTGAACTAGAACTGAACTAGAACTGAACTAGAACTGAACTAGAACTGAACTAGAACTGAACTAGAAACTGAACTAGAACTGAACTAGAACTGAACTAGAACTGAACTAGAACTAGAACTGAACTAGAACTGAACTAGAACTGAACTAGAACTGAACTAGAACTGAACTAGAACTGAACTAGAACTGAACTAGAACTGAACTAGAACTGAACTAGAACTGAACTAGAACTGAACTAGAACTGAACTAGAACTGAACTAGAACTGAACTAGAACTGAACTAGAACTGAACTAGAACTGAACTAGAACTGAACTAGAAGTGAACTAGAACTGAACTAGAACTGAACTAGACTGAACTAGAACTGAACTAGAACTGAACTAGAACTGAACTAGAACTGAACTAGAACTGAACTAGAACTGAACTAGAACTGAACTAGAACTGAACTAGAACTGAACTAGAACTGAACTAGAACTGAACTAGAACTGAACTAGAACTGAACTAGAACTGAACTAGAACTGAACTAGAACTGAACTAGAACTGAACTAGAACTGAACTAGAACTGAACGAACTGAACTAGAACTGAACTAGAACTGAACTAGAACTGAACTAGAACTGAACTAGAACTGAACTAGAACTGAACTAGAACTGAACTAGAACTGAACTAGAACTGACTAGAACTGAACTAGAACTGAACTAGAACTGAACTAGAACTAGAACTGAACTAGAACTGAACTAGAACTGAACTAGAACTGAACTAGAACTGAACTAGAACTGAACTAGAACTGAACTAGAACTGAACTAGAACTGAACTAGAACTGAACTAGAACTGAACTAGAACTGAACTAGAACTGAACTAGAACTGAACTAGAACTGAACTAGAACTGAACTAGAACTGAACTAGAACTGAACTAGAACTGAACTAACTGAACTAGAACTGAACTAGAACTGAACTAGAACTGAATTTAAACTTAACTAGGACTGAACTAGAACTGAACTAGAACTGAACTAGAACTGAACTAGAACTGAACTAGAACTGAACTAGAACTGAACTAGAACTGAACTAGAACTGAACTAGAACTGAACTAGAAACTGAACTAGAACTGAACTAGAACTGAACTAGAACTGAACTAGAAGTGAACTAGAACTGAACTAGAACTGAACTAGAGCTGAACTAGAACTGAACTAGAACTGAACTAGAACTGAACTAGAACTGAACTGAACTAGAACTGAACTAGAACTGAACTAGAACTGAACTAGAACTGAACTAGAAGTGAACTAGAAGTGAACTAGAACTGAACTAGAACTGAACTAGAACTGAACTAGAACTGAACTAGAACTGAACTAGAACTGAACTAGAACTGAACTAGAACTGAACTAGAACTGAAACTAGAACTGAACTAGAACTGAACTAGAACTGAACTAGAACTGAACTAGAACTGAACTAGAACTGAACTAGAACTGAACTAGAACTGAACTAGAACTGAACTAGAATGAACTAGAACTGAACTAGAACTGAACTAGAACTGAACTAGAACTGAACTAGAACTGAACTAGAACTGAACTAGAACTGAACTAGAACTGAACTAGAACTGAACTAGAACTGAACTAGAACTGAACTAGAACTGAACTAGAACTAGAACTGAACTAGAACTGAACTAGGACTGAACTAGAACTGAACTAGAACTGAACTAGAACTGAACTAGAACTGAACTAGAACTGAACTAGAACTGAACTAGAAACTGAACTAGAACTGAACTAGAACTGAACTAGAACTGAACTAGAACTGAACTAGAACTGAACTAGAACTGAACTAGAACTGAACTAGAACTGAACTAGAACTGAACTAGAACTAGAACTGAACTAGAACTGAATTTAAACTTAACTAGGACTGAACTAGAACTGAACTAGAACTGAACTAGAACTGAACTAGAACTGAACTAGAACTGAACTAGAACTGAACTGGAACTGAACTAGAACTGAACTAGAACTGAACTAGAACTGAATTTAAACTTAACTAGGACTGAACTAGAACTGAACTAGAACTGAACTGAACTGAACTAGAACTGAATTTAAACTTAACTAGGACTGAACTAGAACTGAACTAGAACTGAACTAGAACTGAACTAGAACTGAACTAGAACTGAACTAGAACTGAACTAGAACTGAACTAGAACTGAACTAGAACTGAACTAGAACTGAACTAGAACTAAACTAGAACTGAACTAGAACTGAACTAAACTAGAACTGAACTAGAACTGAACTAGAACTGAACTAGAACTGAACTAGAACTGAACTAGAACTGAACTAGAACTGAACTAGAACTGAACTAGAACTGAACTAGAACTGAACTAGAACTGAACTAGAACTGAACTAGAACTGAACTATAACTAAACTAGAACTAAACTAAACTAAACTAAACTACAACTGAATTAGTCCTGAACTAGAACTGAGCTTAACTGTAGCTGAATTTAAGGAACCCTTAAATTACAGTTTTGTAATTACGTCACAAATTATACAGAACAACTGGACAGATTTGATTAAATTAAGATCATAAGATTTGTTATATACTGCTTTTTTAGTGTTTCAAAATCTTCAGTTTTGGTGTAGGGTAGGGTATATAAATTTAAATATAGCAAGCAAAAAAACTACAACAATATAAACAATTAAAATGAGCATTTCTTTTCGCTGAATTTATAAAAAGAAATTGTGCTTCACTTACCTCATACGTCGATGTCAATTGTAAATTACAGAAAAACGGGCAAGAAGATGTACCACGAAATGACGCCAGACAATGCCAATGTCACTAAGATGAAAGCATATTGGGTACCATAAACATAAATCTCGGTGGATGTACCCAACAGGGAGATGCCAGAAACGAAACTGGAATAAAAGAAAATTATAGATAATTAAGGGATTTCTTTTAGCGGTATTTTTATAGAATGAGATAAAAGTAATGAAATGTTAGTCTAAGAATGTTAGCTAAAGTTATTAAACTGAGTGGAATAATTGCGAAAAAATCAAAACAAATTCCATGGAAATCAGGTGTTAAGGGAAGGAGAGTTTTTTAGATGTTACCTTTATGAAGAAAACAATTTTCTTTTAAAATATTTTTAAATATAATTAAAAAAAAACATAATTTTTTAGTACATAAACGAATTAGTTGAAAAAAAAAAGCCATCACAGTATGTAATTCTTTATTTCCTTGAATTGTTTAGAAAAATGTTCATAAAACTATTTAATTTTGTCACGTTTTCAAAATAGCATTTGAAATAATTTCAAGAAAAATAGAATAATAACATATTTGCATAGCATGATATCTCGCATTATTCTTTCTATTTTTATACACCATCATTCGACTCCCAATAGAACAAACTCACTCTACAAATGCAATAAAAACCAAGAAAATCCTTGGGCAAATTCTACAAAATTTTAGGCACCAAAAAAGTATGAAAACAAAAAAACATTAAAGCAAAATTTACAAACGTTTAAAAAAACTGCTCAACAGTAATTAGAATTCCAAACACGTTAGTTGAATTTCAAAAAATATTTTCTTTATTTATATATAGAAATATATATTTCTTTATTCCTCTTGTAAACCTTTTTTAAATTGTGTTGAGATTTTAAATATTTCTATTTGTTTTTTAGACCCTTAAAGACGTCTTTGTTTCTCTTCGAAAGGTCATTCGAAGTTATTTAATGAATGAAAGTAATAATGAACGTTTAAAGCAATAAAATGAATAAAGACCAAATTTTTAAAAGAATGAGAAAACAGACTTAATAAAGGTGAAAAATAATTATGTGTATAAAACAATACTGTATTTTATCTTTCCCCACAAAAAATACCATAGATCCTGAAACGGAACACTTTAGTTAACTCATTTAACACTGATGTCAGAAATACAACTGATCAAAAGCTGGAACATCTAGAACAGAACTGAACTAGAACTGAACTAGAACTGAACTAGAACTGAACTAGAACTGAACTAGAACTGAACTAGAACTGAACTAGAACGAACTAGAACTGAACTAGAACTGAACTAGAACTGAACTAGAACTGAACTAGAACTGAACTAGAACTGAACTAGAACTGAACTAGAACTGAACTAGAACTGAACTAGAACTGAACTAGAACTGAACTAAACTGAACTAGAACTGAACTAGAACTGAACTAGAACTGAACTAGAACTGAACTAGAACTGAACTAGAACTGACTAGAACTGAACTAGAACTGAACTAGAACTGAACTAGAACTGAACTAGAACTGAACTAGAACTGAACTAGAACTGAACTAGAACTGAACTAGAACTGAACTAGAACTGAACTAGAACTGAACTAGAACTGAACTAGAACTGAACTAGAACTGAACTAGAACTGAACTAGAACTGAACTAGAACTGAACTAGAACTGAACTAGAAACTGAACTAGAACTGAACTAGAACTGAACTAGAACTGACTAGAACTGAACTAGAACTGAACTAGAACTAGAACTGAACTAGAACTGAACTAGAACTGAACTAGAACTGAACTAAAACTGAACTAGAACTGAACTGAACTGAACTAGAACTGAACTAGAACTGAACTAGAACTGAACTAGAACTGAACTAGAACTGAACTAGAACTGAACTAGAACTGAACTAGAACTGAACTAGAACTGAACTAGAACTGAACTAAAACTGAACTAGAACTGAACTAGAACTGAACTAGAAGTGAACTAGAACTGAACTAGAACTGAACTAGAACTGAACTAGAACTGAACTAGAACTGAACTAGAACTGAACTAGAACTGAACTAGAACTGAACTAGAACTGAACTAGAACTGAACTAGAACTGAACTAGAACTGAACTAGAACTGAACTAGAACTGAACTAGAACTGAACTAGAACTGAACTAGAACTGAACTAGAACTGAACTAGAACTGAACCAGAACTGAACTAGAACTGAACTAGAACTGAACTAGAACTGAACTAGAACTGAACTAGAACTGAACTAGACTGAACTAGAACTGAACTAGAACTGAACTAGAACTGAACTAGAACTGAACTAGAACTGAACTAGAAACTGAACTAGAACTGAACTAGAACTGAACTAGAACTGAACTAGAACTGAACTAGAACTGAACTAGAACTGAACTAGAACTGAACTAGAACTGAACTAGAACTGAACTAGAACTGAACTAGAACTGAACTAAAACTGAACTAGAACTGAACTAGAACTGAACTAGAACTGAACTAGAACTGAACTAGAACTGAATTAGAACTGAACTAGAACTAAACTAGAACTGAACTAGAATGAACTAGAACTGAACTAGAACTGAACTAGAACTGAACTAGAACTGAACTAAAACTGAACTAGAACTGAACTGGTAATAAACTTGGAGTAAACTAGAACTTAACTACAGCTGAGCTAGAACTGAAATAGGATAAATCGATTTGACTAAAATATTCGGCTTCGGTTTTATATATTACTAATTTGTCCCGTATTCTTTGAAATTCTTCAATATGTTTAAGTTAATAAAAAATATTTAACACTTGTACAATTTCAATTCCAAATTATTAACACAAATTGAAAAAGATTTTTTCCTTAAGTAGGTATTGTATGACATTCACGTACCAAACACAATGAAGTTAAATCAAATTGCCTAAACCAAGGTACAATGACCCCTTTTACAGAATAGCTGTTGTGAGGTTTATATTAATATACATTTGAATTAAAAATTTCTTCTACCACATAGACCTGTCTATAGTTCTTTTTTTCCAGCCTTTAGGTCATTAAAGTTATTTGCACATTATATTTGGGTTTTTCTAGTTTTTTTGCAGTATTTTTTTTCAAAAATATTAACAACAATTTACATTTGTTATAGAAGAAAATGTTTGCTGTTTGTTTGATTATGCCCGTAATTTGGTGTGTAAACGAAAAGTTTTTTATTTTATGTGTGTTTAGTAGGTCCTTTTCCTATACCCTTAGTTAATAATTTTATTTCGTAGAAATCTGTTTGTGGGATTTCGGTTTGAGGTTTTGTTTTGCTAATAAAAATAATATAATAAACTTGACCCTGACCATGAAATCTGTTTGAGAGAGCAAAACAAACAAAAAAAGAACACGACACTTAACCAGACTTATTTATAAAAAGTCCTGACCATTATTGGCCCTAATAAATTACCTCCATACATACAAATAAATTGCAAAAAAAATGGACAAACAAAACAAACTTGCATAAAATTTAACACTTAGTAAATTTATTTTAACTTAAGGCAAAATAAATTTGTTTGTTTATTTATAAGCGTATAATGAAAAACCACAGCACAGGGCAACAAAGATATTTGGGCCTAAAAGTGAATTCATTGAAAATTTGCTCCGAATGAAGGACGTTTATTTTAGTTTGAACTATTGTTGAGTTCTAGTTCAATTCTAGTTCAGTTCTAGTTCAGTTCTAGTTCAGTTCTAGTTCAGTTCTAGTTCAGTTTCTAGTTCAGTTTCTAGTTCAGTTCTAGTTCAGTTCTAGTTCAGTTCTAGTTCAGTTCTAGTTCAGTTCTTTAGTCAGTTCTAGTTCAGTTCTAGTTCAGTTCTAGTTCAGTTCTAGTTCAGTTCTAGTTCAGTTCTAGTTCAGTTCTAGTTCAGTTCTAGTTCAGTTCTAGTTCAGTTCTAGTTCAGTTCTAGTTCAGTTCTAGTTCAGTTCTAGTTCAGTTCTAGTTCAGTTCTAATTCAGTTCTAGTTCAGTTCTAGTTCAGTTCTAGTTCAGTTCTAGTTCAGTTCTAGTTCAGTTCTAGTTAAGTTCTAGTTCAGTTCTAGTTCAGTTCTAGTTCAGTTCTAGTTCAGTTCTAGTTCAGTTCTAGTTCAGTTCTAGTTCAGTTCTAGTTCAGTTCTAGTTCAGTTCTAGTTCAGTTCTAGTTCAGTTCTAGTTCAGTTCTAGTTCAGTTCTAGTTCGGTTCTAGTTCAGTTCTAGTTCAGTTCTAGTTCTAGTTCAGTTCTAGTTCAGTTCTAGTTCAGTTCTAGTTCAGTTCTAGTTCAGTTCTAGTGCAGTTCTAGTTCAGTTCTAGTTTAGTTCTAGTTCAGTTCTAGTTCAGTTCTAGTTCAGTTCTAGTTCAGTTCTAGTTCAGTTCTAGTTCAGTTCTAGTTCAGTTCTAGTTCAGTTCTAGTTCAGTTCTAGTTCAGTTCTAGTTCAGTTCTAGTTCAGTTCTAGTTCAGTTCTAGTTCAGTTCTAGTTCAGTTCTAGTTCAGTTCTAGTTCAGTTCTAGTTCAGTTCTAGTTCAGTTCTAGTTCAGTTCTAGTTCAGTTCTAGTTCAGTTCTAGTTCAGTTCTAGTTCAGTTCTAGTTCAGTTCTAGTTCAGTTCTAGTTCAGTTCTAGTTCAGTTCTAGTTCAGTTCTAGTTCAGTTCTAGTTCAGTTCTAGTTCAGTTTAGTTCAGTTCTAGTTCAGTTCTAGTTCAGTTCTAGTTCAGTTCTAGTTCAGTTCTAGTTCAGTTCTAGTTCAGTTCTAGTTCAGTTCTAGTTCAGTTCTAGTTCAGTTCTAGTTCAGTTCTAGTTCAGTTCTAGTTCAGTTCTAGTTCAGTTCTAGTTCAGATCTAGTTCAGTTCTAGTTCAGTTCTAGTTCAGTTCTAGTTCAGTTCTAGTTCAGTTCTAGTTCAGTTCTAGTTCAGTTCTAGTTCAGTTCTAGTTCAGTTCTAGTTCAGTTCTAGTTCAGTTCTAGTTCAGTTCTAGTTCAGTTCTAGTTCAGTTCTAGTTCAGTTCTAGTTCAGTTCTAGTTCAGTTCCAGTTCAGTTCTAGTTCAGTTCTAGTTCAGTTCTAGTTCAGTCTAGTTCAGTTCTAGTGCAGTTCTAGTTCAGTTCTAGTTCAGTTCTAGTTCAGTTCTAGTGCAGTTCTAGTTCAGTTCTAGTTCAGTTCTAGTGCAGTTCTAGTTCAGTTCTAGTTCAGTTCTAGTTCAGTTCTATCTACTCCAAAGCTTGTTTAGTTCCAATTAAATGTTACACTGTGTACACAACATCATCATCATTATTTACTTTGTCCAGAGCCATTCCAATAAATATTTTCTCAGTGATTTTCACACTCTTAAATGTGTAAATTATTATGTGTGGCTGTCGGTATTATGCAGGTCTCTGGAGCAATTTGCTGGCCAGTCTCATCGACTTGACTGACTTATTATGGTTTTGATGTTTGGTCTGTTTTTTATTTATATTCTTCATCTTATTATGACGACGATGATGGTGATAATGATGCTGTTGTCATTTTATAAATTAACATTTGTCAAAAAGTCCACATAATTTTTTTTTTACAAAAATTTTATTAAAAACGCAATATGGGCGCTAGTAAATTTGCACAATGGGAATATAAAGTTTTTTCGTTTAATTTTCTTTTCTTTTGTAAATGAGTTTTAAATTGTCATTTAATGGAATTTTTCATTACTTTTACAACTTATGCAGCGGCATAGGTATATAATTGAAATTTTTTATTGACAGTGTTGAGGAAAAAAGTTTTATTATACAGAATATGTAAGAGAAAGATGTATTTGTGTTACAAAAAGAAAGTAATTTTTAATAAGAAAGAAATTTGTTAAAAAAAACTAAATATAAAATCCGATTGACAATTCCTTGGAGTAAATATTTAGACGATTTACAATGCAGCTAATTTAACTACATGTGTCATTTCAATGAGAGATAATAAATCCAATGTAAGTGATTTATGAATAAAATACTTTAGGGAATAAAACTTTTAGCTTAATGAAGGAAATGTAGGTCCAGGTTTTTAATAAAAATTAAACTAGAACTGAACTGCAACTTAACTAGAATGAAACTTGACTGACTTAGAACTAAAATAGAACTGAACTAGAACTAAACTAAAACTGAACTAGAATTGAACTAGAACTGAACTAGAACTGAACTAGAACTGAACTAGAACTGAACTAGAACTGAACTAGAACTGAACTAGAACTGAACTAGAACTGAACTAGAACTGAACTGAACTAGAACTGAACTAGAACTGAACTAGAACTGAACTAGAACTGAACTAGAACTGAACTAGAACTGAACTAGAACTGAACTAGAACTGAACTAGAACTGAACTAGAACTGAACTAGAACTGAACTAGAACTGAACTAGAACTGAACTAGAACTGAACTAGAACTGAACTAGAACTGAACTAGAACTGAACTAGAACTGAACTAGAACTGAACTAGAACTGAACTAGAACTGAACTAGAACTGAACTGAACTGAACTAGAACTGAACTAGAACTGAACTAGAACTGAACTAGAACTGAACTAGAACTGAACTAGAACTGAACTAGAACTGAACTAGAACTGAACTAGAACTGAACTAGAACTGAACTAGAACTGAACTAGAACTGAACTAGAACTGAACTAGAACTGAACTAGAACTGAACTAGAACTGAACTAGAACTGAACTAGAACTGAACTAGAACTGAATAGAACTGAACGAACTGAACTAGAACTGAACTAGAACTGAACTAGAACTGAACTAGAACTGAACTAGAACTGAACTAGAACTGAACTAGAACTGAACTAGAACTGAACTAGAATGAACTAGAACTGAACTAGAACTGAACTAGAACTGAACTAGAACTGAACTAGAACTGAACTAGAACTGAACTAGAACTGAACTAGAACTGAACTAGAACTGAACTAGAACTGAACTAGAACTGAACTAGAACTGAACTAGAACTGAACTAGAACTGAACTAGAACTGAACTAGAACTGAACTAGAACTGAACTAGAACTGAACTAGAACTGAACTAGAACTGAACTAGAACTGAACTAGAACTGAACTAGAACTGAACTAGAACTGAACTAGAACTGAACTAGAACTGAACTAGAACTGAACTAGAACTGAACTAGAACTGAACTAGAACTGAACTAGAACTGAACTAGAACTGAACTAGAACTGAACTAGAACTGAACTAGAACTGAACTAGAACTGAACTAGAACTGAACTAGAACTGAACTAGAACTGAACTAGAACTGAACTAGAACTGAACTAAACTGAACTAGAACTGAACTACTGAACTAGAACTGAACTAGAACTGAACTAGAAACTGACTAGAACTGAACTAGAACTGAACTAGAACTGAACTAGAACTGAACTAGAACTGAACTGGAACAGGATCTGAACTAAAACAAAACTAGAACTGAAATTTTTCCCATTCAAACTGCACCAACCTAATGTAATATGTATGTATATATAAATTATTAATAAGAGCTGATAAATCAACACTTTATTAAGCAGACCAAAGTAATGTAACAAATTAAAATGTCGTTAAAGCAAGAAAGAAAAACAAATTGATTGAAAGAAAAACGTACCTGGCTACCAAAGATAAAGATACTGGAAACACTTTCATCTTACGACCACCTACCAAGTAATCCAATGCCTCTGAGCACGACGTTTTTCCATATTTGGTTGTTTCTTTTTCTTCTTTTCGATAAAAACCAAAATAGAAAACCAATACCGGCACAAACGATTAACATCAAAACAAAAACACAATAGTCCATCACACGAAATGTTGCAGGGATGTACTTAAGTCAGAAACATTAAGGATTTTCTCTCCGTCTTCATGATGAGAAGTGGGGAGAGGAAACGGATGGCATTGCTGATGACGATGATGATGATGATGTTGGGCTTGAAGTGCTGATATATTTTTGATGTTGTGGTGGAATCAATTTTTGTTGCTTGTGTCGTAGTGGTGGTAATTAAGTTTACATTGTTTCCTTTATATTGACATAGTTGTTGCAACTAGTTTTTCAGTCAGTTGTTGTACTGCTGCTCATTTTACTTTCTCGAAATGTTGTTGTAAGTTTATTAAATTCAATTTGTTTCTTTTCAGTGAACTTCTTCGAGGAGGTTGTTCTACTTGGCGTTTCTTTCTATGGCTGTAGATGTAAAGTGCTGTTTCCTGCTGTGTCTGTTGACATTTATGTCGGTCTCCCCTTTATCTTCCCTTGATTTTACTTAATTAAGTTTTGTTGAATATTGAGTTTTCTTTTGCTGTTTTTATTCACATTTAAAATCGGTTTTTATTTCTACATATCTAAACAAATTCACTGGACTTTTCTTTTTTGTTGTTGCTGTATTTGTATTAATTCTATATTGTGATTTTCTCTTTTTTCTATTAAGATCTGTATCGATTTTTATTGAATTATTTTTTTTTTAATTTTTTTTCTTGTTTTTTTGTTTGTATTAAATTAGAGGCTTTGTAGCCCTTAATTTAATTGTATTTCACTTGAATTAATTTAATTTGGAATTTTATTATATATTTATATTAATGAAAATGGCACAATATAAAATTTTTATTAAAATTTGATTTTTTTGGGGAGACATTAAATTAATTTAAAATCATTTTAAAAGGAAATTTAATAAAATACAAAGGGGGTCTTTATAACAAAATTAGCATTTTTATTGAAAATAATTTCTAATTTATTAGTTTTACCAACTCCAAAGGAAGATACAATTGGTGGTATTAAAAAGTATAGAATTTGGAAAGAAGATTTTAAAACTGAACTAGAACTGAACTAGAACAGAACTAGAACTGAACTAGAACTGAACTAGAACTGAACTAGAACAGAACTAGAACAGAACTAGAACAGAACTAGAACTGCACTAGAACTGAACTAGAACTGAACTAGAACTGAACTAGATCTGAACTAGAACAGAACTAGAACAGAACTAGAACAGAACTAGAACTGAACTAGAACTGAACTAGAACTGCACTAGAACTGAACTAGAACTGAACTAGAACTGAACTAGAACTGAACTTGAACTGAAGTAGAACTGAACTAGAACTGAACTAGAACTGAACTAGAACTGAACTAGAACTGAACTAGAACTGAACTAGAACTGAACTAGAACTGAACTAGAACTGAACTAGAACTGAACTAGAACTGAACTAGAACTGAACTAGAACTGAACTAGAACTGAACTAGAACTGAACTAGAACTGAACTAGAACTGAACTAGAACTGAACTAGAACTGAACTAGAACTGAACTAGAACTGAACTAGAACTGAACTAGAACTGAACTAGAACTGAACTAGAACTGAACTAGAACTGAACTAGAACTGAACTAGAACTGAACTAGAACTGAACTAGAACTGAACTAGAACTGAACTAGAACTGAACTAGAACTGAACTAGAACTGAACTAGAACTGAACTAGAACTGAACTAAACTGAACTAGAACTGAACTAGAACTAGAACTGAACTAGAACTAGAACTGAACTAGAACTAGAACTAGAACTGAACTAGAACTGAACTAGAACTGAACTAGAACTGAACTAGAACTGAACTAGAACTGCACTAGAACTGAACTAGAACTGAACTAGAACTGAACTAGAACTGAACTAGAACTGAACTAGAACTGAACTAGAACTGAACTAGAACTGAACTAGAACTGAACTAGAACTGAACTAGAACTGAACTAGAACTGAACTAGAACTGAACTAGAACTGAACTAGAACTGAACTAGAACTGAACTAGAACTGAACTAGAACTGAACTAGAACTGAACTAGAACTGAACTAGAACTGAACTAGAACTGAACTAGAACTGAACTAGAACTGAACTAGAACTGAACTAGAACTGAACTAGAACTGAACTAGAACTGAACTAGAACTGAACTAGAACTGAACTAGAACTGAACTAGAACTGAACTAGAACTGAACTAGAACTGAACTAGAACTGAACTAGAACTGAACTAGAACTGAACTAGAACTGAACTAGAACTGAACTAGAACTGAACTAGAACTGAACTAGAACTGAACTAGAACTGAACTAGAACTGAACTAGAACTGAACTAGAACTGAACTAGAACTGAACTAGAACTGAACTAGAACTGAACTAGAACTGAACTAGAACTGAACTAGAACTGAACTAGAACTGAACTAGAACTGAACTAGAACTGAACTAGAACTGAACTAGAACTGACTAGAACTGAACTAGAACTGAACTAGAACTGAACTAGAACTGAACTAGAACTGAACTAGAACTGAACTAGAACTGAACTAGAACTGAACTAGAACTGTACTAGAACTGAACTAGAACTGAACTAGAACTGAACTAGATCTGAACTAGAACTGAACTAGAACTGAACTAGAACTAAACTAGAACTGAACTAGAACTGAACTAGAACTGAACTAGAACTGAACTAGAACTGAACTAGAACTGAACTAGAACTGAACTAGAACTGAACTAGAACTGAACTAGAACTGAACTAGAACTGAACTAGAACTGAACTAGAACTGAACTAGAACTGAACTAGAACTGAACTAGAACTGAACTAGAACTGAACTAGAACTGAACTAGAACTGAACTAGAACTGAACTAGAACTGAACTAGAACTGAACTAGAACTGAACTAGAACTGAACTAGAACTGAACTAGAACTGAACTAGAACTGAACTAGAACTGAACTAGAACTGAACTAGAACTGAACTAGAACTGAACTAGAACTGAACTAGAACTGAACTAGAACTGAACTAGAACTGAACTAGAACTGAACTAGAACTGAACTAGAACTGAACTAGAACTGAACTAGAACTGAACTAGAACTGAACTAGAACTGAACTAGAACTGAACTAGAACTGAACTAGAACTGAACTAGAACTGAACTAGAACTGAACTAGAACTGAACTAGAACTGAACTAGAACTGAACTAGAACTGAACTAGAACTGAACTAGAACTGAACTACTGAACTAGAACTGAACTAGAACTGAACTAGAACTGAACTAGAACTGAACTAGAACTGAACTAGAACTGAACTAGAACTGAACTAGAACTGAACTAGAACTGAACTAGAACTGAACTAGAACTGAACTAGAACTGAACTAGAACTGAACTAGAACTGAACTAGAACTGAACTAGAACTGAACTAGAACTGAACTAGAACTGAACTA
The DNA here is from genome assembly GCF_015586225.1 of Lucilia sericata. Lineage (NCBI taxonomy): Eukaryota > Metazoa > Arthropoda > Insecta > Diptera > Calliphoridae > Lucilia > Lucilia sericata. The sequence continues at coordinate 166,314 of NW_023994390.1, read as the reverse complement.
GAACTAGAACTAGAACTGAACTAGAACTAGAACTGAACTAGAACTGAACTAGAACTGAACTAGAACTGAACTAGAACTGAACTAGAACTGAACTAGAACTGAACTAGAACTGAACTAGAACTGAACTAGAACTGAACTAGAACTGAACTAGAACTGAACTAGAACTGAACTAGAACTGAACTAGAACTGAACTAGAACTGAACTAGACTGAACTAGAACTGAACTAGAACTGAACTAGAACTGAACTAGAACTGAACTAGAACTGAACTAGAACTGAACTAGAACTGAACTAGAACTGAACTAGAACTGAACTAGAACTGAACTAGAACTGAACTAGAACTGAACTAGAACTGAACTAGAACTGAACTAGAACTGAACTACAACTGAACTAGAACTGAACTAGAACTGAACTAGAACTGAACTAGAACTGAACTAGAACTAGAACTGAACTAGAACTAGAACTGAACTAGAACTGGAACTAAACTAGAACTGATCTAATAATGAATATAAAAAAAAGGTATAAAATTCGAATCGTTTGCAGTATTTACAAAATGTCTATAAGATCTCCCTTAAATTAATTCAAGTTACAACAATTATTCGAATAATTAAAATAATTTGTTTGTTTAATTTTATATAAAAATTTTCTTATTATTTTCTAGATTTCATTTCGTTTTATTTTAAAAACAATAACTTCACTAAAGGATTTTCACAGGATAATAATTTTTTAAATATTTTTTTTTTATTTTTTAAAAAACAATAACACCAACCCGTCAAGAATGGAGAAAAAACACGACGTTTAGTGGACACGAACTTTACATAGAAATTTTCGACCAACACTCTTTAACCGCATCCGCACTTCACAAGTTCATGTCATGAACCAACGATCGGTCGTAAGTAACTGAAATTCTTTCTAATTTGCAACAAAGACAAAATGAAGATAGAATTCAGAAAAATGTTTTTTTTTCAAAAAACACACATCAAATAAATCTTTAGAACATTATTATTTCTTTATGCTTTATTACAACAAGTACAGTTAAAAAATGCTACAGATCGACAGACATACAAAAAAGCAGATAGATAGAGAGTCGTCAGACAGATAAATCTGATCGTCATGTCAAATAAAAGAAAAGTCTTAACACAGAGATGTGATGACTGTAAAGGAAAATGTTCGTATCATTTAGATGATGCTGAATACAAATTTAAGAATTTAAACGCGTAAGGTTTAATCAGTGTCAGAGTCAGTAGTTATATTATTTTATTATATTTATTATCTTTTTTTATTTTATTTACTTTTGACAATTGTATAATTAATCTACATTCTTAGGAATGTATATTAACAGCTACAACAACAATCACATTAGAATATTTAAAAATTAATTTTATACACATCAAAATAAAAATGACAACTAGATAAAGCGTACCTACTACCTACATATGTACCTACTTTATGTATATTGAGTTGTTGTTTTCTTTTGATTCTTAGGATTGTACTAAAACCGAATAGCGCCACCTTTTAATAGTGTTTTGGTAGCTGAATATAATTTTATAAAAAATGATCATTATCGTAATAGTTTTAAAAAATTTCCTTTAAAATTTTTATTATATTTTTCAAAAAAATTCTTGAAATGCATCTTTAATTGTATCAATTAAAGTTTGTTTAAAAGAATTACAAACATTGTTATCACCAAAAATGAATGGCCTTGACCTTTTTATATGGTTTACTTTTTTCTAAAGGTGAGTCTTAAATAACTATATGCATAACTAAATAAACTTAATTTAGCTTTACTCTTTTAATTTAAAAAACACACCCACAAAAAACAACAATAATATAAAACGTATGTAGGCGTAGCACTCTTTCCATAAATTGACCATTATCTTTAATGAAAACGAACTTTATATACCCTGCACAGTAACAAAATCTTCTACAAGAGCCTTATGTTCTAGTTCAGATCTAGTACAGTTCTAGTTAGTTCTAGTTCAGTTCTAGTTCAGTTCTAGTTCAGTTCTAGTTCAGTTCTAGTTCAGTTCTAGTTCAGTTCTAGTTCAGTTCTAGTTCAGTTCTAGTTCAGTTCTAGTTCAGTTCTAGTTCTCTAGTTCAGTTCTAGTTCAGTTCTAGTTCAGTTCTAGTTCGTTCTAGTTCAGTTCTAGTTCAGTTCTAGTTCAGTTCTAGTTCAGTTCTAGTTCAGTTCTAGTTCAGTTCTAGTTCAGTTCTAGTTCAGTTCTAGTTCAGTTCTAGTTCAGTTCTAGTTCAGTTCTAGTTCAGTTCTAGTTCAGTTCTAGTTCAGTTCTAGTTCAGTTCTAGTTCAGTTCTAGTTCAGTTCTAGTTCAGTTCTAGTTCAGTTCTAGTTCAGTTCTAGTTCAGTTCTAGTTCAGTTCTAGTTCAGTTCTAGTTCAGTTCTAGTTCAGTTCTAGTCAGTTCTAGTTCAGTTCTAGTTTCAGTTCTAGTTCAGTTCTAGTTCAGTTCTAGTTCAGTTCTAGTTCAGTTCTAGTTCAGTTCTAGTTCAGTTCTAGTTCAGTTCTAGTTCAGTTCTAGTTCAGTTCTAGTTCAGTTCTAGTTCAGTTCTAGTTCAGTTCTAGTTCAGTTCTAGTTCAGTTCTAGTTCAGTTCTAGTTCAGTTCTAGTTCAGTTCTAGTTCAGTTCTAGTTCAGTTCTAGTTCAGTTCTAGTTCAGTTCTAGTTCAGTTCTAGTTCAGTTCTAGTTCAGTTCTAGTTCAGTTCTAGTTCAGTTCTAGTTCAGTTCTAGTTCAGTTCTAGTTTCAGTTCTAGTTCAGTTCAGTTCTAGTTCAGTTCTTTCAGTTCTAGTTCAGTTCTAGTTCAGTTCTAGTCAGTTCTAGTTCAGTTCTAGTTCAGTTCTAGTTCAGTTCTAGTTCAGTTCTAGTTCAGTTCTAGTTCAGTTCTAGTTCAGTTCTAGTTCAGTTCTAGTTTCAGTTCTAGTTCAGTTCTAGTTCAGTTCTAGTTCAGTTCGTTCAGTTCTAGTTCAGTTCTAGTTCAGTTCTAGTTCAGTTCTAGTTCAGTTCTAGTTCAGTTCTCTATAGTTCAGTTCTAGTTCAGTTCTAGTTCAGTTCTAGTTCAGTTCTAGTTCAGTTCTAGTTCAGTTCTAGTTCAGTTCTAGTTCAGTTCTAGTTCAGTTCTAGTTCAGTTCTAGTTCAGTTCTAGTTCAGTTCTAGTTCAGTTCTCAGTTTCTAGTTCAGTTCTAGTTCAGTTCTAGTTCAGTTCTAGTTCAGTTCTAGTTCAGTTCTAGTTCAGTTCTAGTTCAGTTCTAGTTCAGTTCTAGTTCAGTTCTAGTTCAGTTCTAGTTCAGTTCTAGTTCAGTTCTAGTTCAGTTCTAGTTCAGTTCTAGTTCAGTTCTAGTTCAGTTCTAGTTCAGTTCTAGTTCAGTTCTAGTTCAGTTCTAGTTCAGTTCTAGTTCAGTTCTAGTTCAGTTCTAGTTCAGTTCTAGTTCAGTTCTAGTTCAGTTTCTAGTTCAGTTCTAGTTCAGTTCTAGTTCAGTTCTAGTTCAGTTCTAGTTCAGTTCTAGTTCAGTTCTAGTTCAGTTCTATTTGAGTTCTAGTTTTTCTAGTCGAGTTCTAGTTTAGTTCTAGTTCAGTTCTACTTCAGTTCTAGTTCAGGTCTAATTCAGCTCTAGTTCAGTTTCAAGGCTCTTCAGTTCTCACAATTTACCATAATGTATGTATGTCTTAAAATTTTCCACAAGCGCATTGTTGCTTAACAACTCTTTACATCCCAATTCCCCAAATAAATTAACCTGCTTATTATATTTCTAATGATGTAAAATTTTCCAGATCTAACTTGTTCTTCCTATTGCGAAATTCCTGTAAGCCAAATGATTTTCTTGTCGTATTTCAATGAAATTTCCTTATCATTACAAATACAGTCTAATGACGTCAAACGAACAATAGAAATATTAGAAAAGAACATTAGATAAAAAAGGGAAACGACTGGAGAAGCAGTTAATTTATAAATGGAAATCTTTCCTTTTTTTCGACACCAACTACGTTGACATTTTTATGATAAATTCATTAACAAGACTAATAATCTTTGCTAGATTAGGTGTGAAACCCCAAAAGAAGAAAAATGTGGAATTATACTTTTTTTAGAAGATAATACGAAAATCTCAAACCTTCATCAGTTATTTAATAAGTAACTAAAATTAAATCTAGTTAAGATATTTATTCTCTTTAGTATTTCATTCAAAACTTGCATTTAAAAACAAGGTTAGTCAGTGCTTTTATTATTCAAAACTTTAAAAGATTTTCTTTTAAATTTTCTTTGCTTAAGTACATGTTAGAATTTACATACATTAAAGAATGTAGAGCAAATTTGTCTTTGGTCTTTTATTTATTTAAAGTTTTTCTGTATGACCCAGTAAGTTTTATCTTAAATTCTATAAGAATTACACACTACATGTGACTTTGTATTTAGTAACTCAATATAAAATACAACAATTGCAACAACAATAAAAAATAATAGATAGTTAGTTTAACATCTTAGCTTAAGGCAATATAGATGAGTAAAATGTATGAAAAAAAATGAAATCTTTACATGACATTATTTAATTCTTTACTTTTTTTCTGCAGCTAACTTCCTATATGGATGTGAAACATATTTGTGTGATTACACACACATATCCCAACAGTTTTCGGAAGATCAATGTACCTTTTTAAAGATACTTTCTTAACAAATGTCTAACTATTGCATTGACTCGAGACTAAATATCATTCGTCATTGTTTTCAATATAAAGAGAAGGGGCCTCTAAGTAATCTAATTTTAAGTCCATCGTCACTCTAATATCTAAGTATGTATTTATTATATAACTACCAAAGTTAATCTCTTATCGAGTCGATACTAGGAACTAGGTATAACAAAATGTTAAGTAAAAACCCTAGTCTAGGACTATCACTTCGAACTACAGGGTATAGAAACACATATGTGAGTTTTTCTCAATATGTTAAAATAACTTTTGTTTATATATTTGAAGGTTAGAACGAACTTCTCTTTTATCTTAAGAATCCCATAAACTACTTTTAACTTTGTACTTTAGCGCAATTTCCAAAACTTTACATCTAATATCTAGCAACCATTAGATACACTATGTATCGTCAAGTTCAATTCTAATTCAGTTCAAGTTCTAGTTCTGTTCTAGTTTCTGTTTCTAGCTCTGTTATAGTTTTGTTCTAGTTTTTTTCTAGTTTTGTTCTAGTTGTTCCAGTTCTGTTCTAGTTTGTTCTAGTTTGTTCTAGTTCTGTTCAGTTCTGTTCTAGTTCTGTTCTAGTTCTGTTCTAGTTCTGTTCTAGTTCTGTTCTAGTTCTGTTCTAGTTCTGTTCTAGTTCTGTTCTAGTTCTGTTCTAGTTCTGTTCTAGTTCTGTTCTAGTTCTGTTCTAGTTCTGTTCTAGTTCTGTTCTAGTTCTGTTCTAGTTCTGTTCTAGTTCTGTTCTAGTTCTGTTCTAGTTCTGTTCTAGTTCTGTTCTAGTTCTGTTCTAGTTCTGTTCTAGTTCTGTTCTAGTTCTGTTCTAGTTCTGTTCTAGTTCTGTTCTAGTTCTGTTCTAGTTCTGTTCTAGTTCTGTTCAGTTCTGTTCTAGTTCTGTTCAGTTCTGTTCTAGTTCTGTTCTAGTTCTGTTCTAGTTCAGTTCTAGTTCTGTTCTAGTTCTGTTCTAGTTCTGTTCTAGTTCTGTTCTAGTTCTGTTCTAGTTCTGTTCTAGTTCTGTTCAGTTCAGTTCTGTTCTAGTTCTGTTCTAGTTCTGTTCTAGTTCTGTTCTAGTTCTGTTCTAGTTCTGTTCTAGTTCTGTTCTAGTTCTGTTCTAGTTCTGTTCTAGTTCTGTTCTAGTTCTGTTCTAGTTCTGTTCTAGTTCTGTTCTAGTTCTGTTCTAGTTCTGTTCTAGTTCTGTTCTAGTTCTGTTCAGTTCTGTTCTAGTTCTGTTCTAGTTCTGTTCTAGTTCTGTTCTAGTTCTGTTCTAGTTCTGTTCTAGTTCTGTTCAGTTCAGTTCTGTTCTAGTTCTGTTCTAGTTCTGCTCTAGTTCTGTTCTAGTTCTGTTCTAGTTCTGTTCTAGTTCTGTTCTAGTTCTGTTCTAGTTCTGTTCTAGTTCTGTTCTAGTTCTGTTCTAGTTCTGTTCTAGTTCTGTTCTAGTTCTGTTCTAGTTCTGTTCTAGTTCTGTTCTAGTTCTGTTCTAGTTCTGTTCTAGTTCTGTTCTGTTCTAGTTCTGTTCTGTTCTGTTCTAGTTCTGTTCTAGATCTGTTCTAATTCTGTTCTAGTTCTGTTCTAGTTCTGTTCTAGTTCTGATCTAGTTCTGTTCTAGTTCTGTTCTAGTTCTGTTCTAGTTCTGTTCTAGTTCTGTTCTAGTTCTGTTCTAGTTCTGTCTAGTTCTGTTCTAGTTCTGTTCTAGTTCTGTTCTAGTTCTGTTCTAGTTCTGTTCTAGTTCTGTCTAGTTCTGTTCTAGTTCTGTTCTAGTTCTGTTCTAGTTCGGTTCTAGTTCTGTTCTAGTTCTGTTCTAGGTCTGTTCTAGTTATGTTCTAGTTCTGTTCTAGTTCTTTTGTAATTCTGTTCTAGTTATGTTCTTTTCTATTTCAGTTGACAAAATTCTGTGGGACGGACGTATTATCGTCAATTGTAGTAGCGAAGTATATCGGGTTTTAAATGGTTTGTTAATAAATGTGATATGCCATAGTATTGTAATAATACAGACCAATAAATATCATGTCATTTTGCTTTATCACTCTAACCCAGCAAACAATTTGATTTAAGGCTCACTGAAATCATTTTATATATCCCGGTAAGATGTATTAGATTCAAATTAAAAATTTGTTAAGGAACTAAGAGATTAAATATTTCAGCTAATTGTTTGCTGGGAGACGACGTTCTTGTGCAATTTATTAGAATTTTTATTGTACTTTTTTATCTTGACTCTTGTAACTGTGAGAAACTCTACAAGCAGGCGGTGTTAGGCATGTCAAGTGCATTTTTAAGTTATTTTTATACATATTCTACATGAAGTTTATTTTTTTTCATTCATACTTTTTAACTGACAAATTGTTGGGTGTTTTCTTATGGGATGGTGGAGAAGACCGAGAAAAGAGTTAAATCAATAAATCTTTTGTCAATTGTTGTTTATGCATTTAAGTAAAATTTTTTTTAATAGTAATAAATTTAACATTATCCACTAATATTTAAAACTTTAATCCTTTAAATAAGTAGTAGAATATCTATTAATAATGTTAAAGTTATAGTTGTAATCTAGACTACAAGCATTTTTTCCTCTCTTAACTAAACCTTTGGAAATTTAACTAAAGTTTTTTTCTAAAAAAAAGTTTTCATTGCAAAACGGTTCACTTTAAGCATTTTGTCTAACAGAAATTTAATTTCCAAGAATTTTTTTAATTTGCACATCATTTTTATTTTATATTTCTAAGAACTTACCGGGATACATATAGTATTTCTTTTGGGTGCAAAAGTGAAAACAATAGAATAAAGTAGAATTTATTGACTTGAAAACATAAAATTAAAGTTCTGCAGAAAAGTGTCTATTAAATGGAAAAGGTACAAAACAATAATTGTGAAAAAATACTACAATATTAAACATTGATAAGGACAAATAAAAGGTGTCCACAACAAAACTGAATTGACAAGAGAGAAAATAAGATTTTTTTAGTTCTAGTTCAGTTCTAGTTCAGTTCTAGTTCAGTTCTAGTTCAGTTCTAGTTCAGTTCTAGTTCAGTTCTAGTTCAGTTCTAGTTCAGTTCTAGTTCAGTTCTAGTTCAGTTCTAGTTCAGTTCTAGTTCAGCTCTAGTTCAGTTCTAGTTCAGTTCTAGTTCAGTTCTAGTTTAGTTCTAGTTTAGTTCTATTTCAGTTCTAGTTCAGTTCTAGTTCAGTTCTAGTTCAGTTCTAGTTCAGTTCTAGTTCAGTTCTAGTTCAGTTCTAGTTCAGTTCTAGTTCTAGTTCAGTTCTAGTTCAGTTCTAGTTCTAGTTCAGTTCTAGTTCAGTTCTAGTTCAGTTCTAGTTCAGTTCTAGTTCAGTTCTAGTTCAGTTCTAGTTCAGTTCTAGTTCAGTTCTAGTTCAGTTCTAGTTCAGTTCTAGTTCAGTTCTAGTTCAGTTCTAGTTCAGTTCTAGTTCAGTTCTAGTTCAGTTCTAGTTCAGTTCTAGTTCAGTTCTAGTTCAGTTCTAGTTCAGTTCTAGTTCAGTTCTAGTTCAGTTCTAGTTCAGTTCTAGTTCAGTTCTAGTTCAGTTCTAGTTCAGTTCTAGTTCAGTTCTAGTTCAGTTCTAGTTCAGTTTCTAGTTCAGTTCTAGTTCATTTCTAGTTCAGTTCTAGTTCAGTTCTAGTTCAGTTCTAGTTCAGTTCTAGTTCATTTCTAGTTCAGTTCTAGTTCAGTTCTAGTTCAGTTCTAGTTCAGTTCTAGTTCAGTTCTAGTTCAGTTCTAGTTCAGTTCTAGTTCAGTTCTAGTTCAGTTCTAGTTCAATTCTAGTTCAGTTCTAGTTCAGTTCTAGTTCAGTTCTAGTTCAGTTCTAGTTCAGTTCTAGTTCAGTTCTAGTTCAGTTCTAGTTCAGTTCTAGTTCAGTTCTAGTTCAGTTCTAGTTCAGTTCTAGTTCAGTTCTAGTTCAGTTCTAGTTCAGTTCTAGTTCAGTTCTAGTTCAGTTCTAGTTCAGTTCTAGTTCAGTTCTAGTTCAGTTCTAGTTCAGTTCTAGTTCAGTTCTAGTTCAGTTCTAGTTCAGTTCTAGTTCAGTTCTAGTTCAATTCTAGTTCAGTTCTAGTTCAGTTATAGTTCAGTTCTAGTTCAGTTCTAGTTCAGTTCTAGTTCAGTTCTAGTTCAGTTCTAGTTCAGTTCTAGTTCAGTTCTAGTTCAGTTCTAGTTCAGTTCTAGTTCAGTTCTAGTTCAGTTCTAGTTCAGTTCTAGTTCAGTTCTAGTTCAGTTCTAGTTTCAGTCTAAGTTCAGTTTCGTAGTTTAGTTCAGTTCTAGTTCAGTTCTAGTTCAGTTCTAGTCAGTTCTAGTTCAGTTCTAGTTTCAGTTCTAGTTCAGTTCTAGTTCAGTTCTAGTTCAGTTCTAGTTCAGTTCTAGTTCAGTTCTAGTTCAGTTCTAGTTCAGTTCTAGTTCAGTTCTAGTTCAGTTCTGTTCGTTCTAGTTCAGTTCTAGTTCAGTTCTAGTTCAGTTCTAGTTCAGTTCTAGTTCAGTTCTAGTTCAGTTCTAGTTCAACAAACTGAAATATTTTCTAATATTGCACTTTTGTCGTGATTTAGCAAAACAGGAATTTTATCATATCAAAAAAATACACTTATTTTTAAATTTAAAATCTATCATAAAAAGTATTATCTTTAATAATCTACGTTTAAAATTAGTAACTGTTAGATCCCTCATTCTAAATACTTGTACTCACGTACATACATACAAAGTATTTCAGATTAATTTATAGCAGGTCGTTAACGCTTCACGCGTTAATTGTGGTTTAGCATATTGCATAAAACACAATTATTATATTTTGTATAAAAAAGGGAAAATTCCCAAAAGTATTAGCAAATTTTGGTTTTTTTAAAAATAAATCACTCCTAAGGAAAAAAAATTAAAAAGGTAGATTTTAAACTAAAAATAGATTTTAATTTTCAATATTTCCCCTTAGAGTAAGTATGTGTCACACTAATCAAAGAATATTTTTTTATACAATATTTCATTATTTCTATATTATTTAATAAATTGTAAAAGAAAGTTAAAAATGATTCCATTAACAACCTTTTTGTAACAGCATCTCTCTCAATCATCTTGTTAATCTGTTTCTGACATTTTTTAGTTTTATTTCTTCGTACACATTTTTATCTCGATTTTTTTTTAAATTTTTGTAGTATTTTAGCTTCTATGTATGTATGTACTTCATTTGGTGATTTTTTCGTTAAAAAAATTTTCTGTTTTTTTTAAGATTTTTATCTGTGAAGGTGTCATTTGCTGTCGCCAACATTAGTCTTTAGTATATTTAATTAAATGTTTTTACGAGAATTATCTTTTATGTAACTCAAATAAGTTTTTTAGATAATATGTTTTCGTAAATTTAACACATGTCTTTAAGAGTGTCAAAATTATCGCCTAATCTGTCAAATAACTAGAATATGTTTTCCTACATTTCCACGGATATGGTTTATGTTTATCGTATCGTTTGCTAACTGCACCATAGACCAGACTAGAGCATAGACTATATTATATACTAGACTATAGACTAGACTAGACTGTAGACGAGACTATAGACTAGACTATAAACTACACTATAGACTAGACTATAGACTAGATATAGACTAGACTATAGACTAGACTATAGACTAGACTATAGACTAGACTATAGACTAGACTATAGACTAGACTATAGACTAGACTATAGACTAGACTATAGACTAACTATAGACTAGACTATAGACTAGACTATAGAGACTATAGACTAGACTATAGACTAGACTATAGACTAGACTATAGACTAGACTATAGACTAGACTATAGACTAGACTATAGACTAGACTATAGACTAGACTATAGACTAGACTATAGACTAGACTATAGACTAGACTATAGACTAGACTATAGACTAGACTATAGACTAGACTATAGACTAGACTATAGACTAGACTATAGACTAGACTATAGACTAGACTATAGACTAGAGATAGACTAGACTATAGACTAGACTATAGACTAGACTATAGACTAGACTATAGACTAGACTATAGACTAGACTATAGACTAGACTATAGACTAGACTATAGACTAGACTATAGACTAGACTATAGACTAGACTATAGACTAGACTATAGACTAGACTATAGACTAGACTATAGACTAGACTATAGACTAGACTATAGACTAGACTATAGACTAGACTATAGACTAGACTATAGACTAGACTATAGACTAGACTATAGACTAGACTATAGACTAGACTATAGACTAGACTATAGACTAGACTATAGACTAGACTATAGACTAGACTATAGACTAGACTATAGACTAGACTATAGACTAGACTATAGACTAGACTATAGACTAAACTATAGACTAGACTATAGACTAGACTATAGACTAGACTATAGACTAGACTATAGACTAGACTATAGACTAGACTATAGACTAGACTATAGACTAGACTATAGACTAGACTATAGACTAGACTATAGACTAGACTATAGACTAGACTATAGACTAGACTATAGACTAGACTATAGACTAGATAACTATAGACTAGACTAGACTAGACTATAGACTAGACTATAGACTAGACTATAGACTAGACTATAGACTAGACTATAGACTAGACTATAGACTAGACTATAGACTAGACTATAGACTAGACTATAGACTAGACTATAGACTAGACTATAGACTAGACTATAGACTAGACTATAGACTAGACTATAGACTAGATAGACTAGACTATAGACTAGACTATAGACTAGACTATAGACTAGATAGACTATAGACTAGACTATAACTAGACTATAGACTAGACTATAGACTAGACTATAGACTAGACTATAGACTAGACTATAGACTAGACTATAGACTAGACTATAGACTAGACTATAGACTAGACTATAGACTAGACTATAGACTAGACTATAGACTAGACTATAGACTAGACTATAGACTAGACTATAGACTAGAACTATAGACTAGACTATAGACTAGACTATAGACTAGACTATAGACTAGACTATAGACTAGACTATAGACTAGACTATAGACTAGACTATAGACTAGACTATAGACTAGACTATAGACTAGACTATCGACTAGACTATAGAGAGACTATAGACTAGACTATAGACTAGACTATAGACTAGACTATAGACTAGACTATAGACTAGACTATAGACTAGACTATAGACTAGACTATAGACTAGACTATAGACTAGACTATAGACTAGACTATAGACTAGACTATAGACTAGACTATAGACTAGACTAGACTATAGACTAGAATAGATAGACTATAGACTAGACTATAGACTAGACTATAGACTAGACTATAGACTAGACTATAGACTAGACTATAGACTAGACTATAGACTAGACTATGACTAGACTATAGACTAGATATAGACTAGACTATAGACTAGACTATAGACTAGACTATAGACTAGACTATAGACTAGACTATAGACTAGACTATAGACTAGACTATAGACTAGACTATAGACTAGACTATAGACTAGACTACAGACTAGACTATAGACTAGACTATAGACTAGACTATAGACTAGACTATAGACTAGACTATAGACTAGACTATAGACTAGACTATAGACTAGATTATAGACTAGACTATAGACTAGACTATAGACTAGACTATAGACTAGACTATAGACTAGGCTATAGACTAGGCTATAGACTAGACTATAGGCTAGACTATAGGCTAGACTATAGACTAGACTATAGCCAAGACTATATACTAGACTGTGTTTATCCTGTTGCTCAGTAAATAATATATTAAATATGAGAGTCCTATCAGAAAAAAAAATAGGCAAATATATTCATGTCTAGTGTAGGGTATCTTCCAGTCGTTCATAGCTTACTAAGCTTCCTTACTTATTTCACTCATTTTTATTAAACTAACATGATTTTAACAGATTTTATTTGTTTATTTTGTTTGGCTTATATTTCGTGCTTTTCACACACACATACATACATACACAGATGTTAGATAAGCAAATGGTTTTTATTTTAGACACATAATTAATCCTTTTAAATTTATTGCATGTCAAGGCTAATTTCAGGGTGTTCGTTTCCAGTAGGAAAAAACTAACAAACATTTACTTACGAACAAACTTTTGTTCTTGAATAACCGCTAAACTTAAGCAAATATTTACTAAATTACTAGGCATTTTTAACAATAGTTTTAATTAAATTTTAAAAGAATTTATTTTAACTGTTTTAAACTATATTTCCTCCACCTTTGAAAACAAACTTTCCCTTAACAACTTGATGACATAATATTTAAATTTCAAATCTAAATCAAGAGGAAAATAAGCTATTTCTGTTTGAGTTTTCACAACTTCCTTTTTTCAGTCAACAATTTATAGCTGTCATAATTAGCTTGACGTTTACACAACCTTTTCTTATTTATTTATAATTTCATCTTTTATTAACTCGTAGATAAGTTTTTGATTAGGTTATTCTGGGAATATTGCACAATAAATAAATGTAATTATAATGCTAAAGAATATAAAACAGATTATAGTCAAAATTTCACACTAGTCTAGTCTATAGCCTAGTCTATAGTCTAGTCTATAGTCTAGTCTATAGTCTAGTCTATAGTCTAGTCTATAGTCTAGTCTATAGTCTAGTCTATAGTCTAGTCTATAGTCTAGTCTATAGTCTAGTCTATAGTCTAGTCTATAGTCTAGTCTATAGTCTAGTCTATAGTCTAGTCTATAGTCTAGTCTATAGTCTAGTCTATAGTCTAGTCTATAGTCTAGTCTATAGTCTAGTCTATAGTCTAGTCTAGTCTATAGTCTAGTCTATAGTCTAGTCTATAGTCTAGTCTATAGTCTAGTCTATAGTCTAGTCTATAGTCTAGTCTATAGTCTAGTCTATAGTCTAGTCTATAGTCTAGTCTATAGTCTAGTCTATAGTCTAGTCTCTAGTCTAGTCTATAGTCTAGTCTATAGTCTAGTCTATAGTCTAGTCTATAGTCTAGTCTATAGTCTAGTCTATAGTCTAGTCTATAGTCTAGTCTATAGTCTAGTCTATAGTCTAGTCTATAGTCTAGTCTATAGTCTAGTCTCTAGTCTAGTCTATGTCTATATAGTCTAGTCTATAGTCTAGTCTATAGTCTAGTCTATAGTCTAGTCTATAGTCTAGTCTATAGTCTAGTCTATAGTCTAGTCATAGTCTAGTCTATAGTCTAGTCTATAGTCTAGTCTATAGTCTAGTCTATAGTCTAGTCTATAGTATAGTCTATAGTCTAGTCTATAGTCTAGTCTATAGTCTAGTCTATAGTCTAGTCTATAGTCTAGTCTATAGTCTAGTCTATAGTCTAGTCTATAGTCTAGTCTATAGTCTAGTCTATAGTCTAGTCTAGTCTATAGTCTAGTCTAGTCTAGTATAGTCTAGTCTATAGTCTAGTCTATAGTCTAGACTATAGACTAGACTATAGACTAGACTATAGACTAGACTATAGACTAGACTATAGACTAGACTATAGACTAGACTATAGACTAGACTATAGACTAGACTATAGACTAGACTATAGACTAGACTATAGACTAGACTATAGACTAGACTATAGACTAGACTATAGACTATAGTCTATAGACTATAGTCTATAGACTAGTCTATAGTCTAGTCTATAGTCTAGTCTATAGTCTAGTCTATAGTCTAGTCTATAGTCTAGTCTATAGTCTAGTCTATAGTCTAGTCTATAGTCTAGTCTATAGTCTAGTCTATAGTCTAGTCTATAGTCTAGTCTATAGTCTAGTCTATAGTCTAGTCTATAGTCTAGTCTATAGTCTAGTCTATAGTCTAGTCTATAGTCTAGTCTATAGTCTAGTCTATAGTCTAGTCTATAGTCTAGTCTATAGTCTAGTCTATAGTCTAGTCTATAGTCTAGTCTATAGTCTAGTCTATAGTCTAGTCTATAGTCTAGTCTATAGTCTAGTCTATAGTCTAGTCTATAGTCTAGTCTATAGTCTAGTCTATAGTCTAGTCTATAGTCTAGTCTATAGTCTAGTCTATAGTCTAGTCTATAGTCTAGTCTATAGTCTAGTCTATAGTCTAGTCTAGTAGTCTATAGTCTAGTCTATAGTCTAGTCTATAGTCTAGTCTATAGTCTAGTCTATAGTCTAGTCTCTAGTCTAGTCTATAGTCTAGTCTATAGTCTAGTCTATAGTCTAGTCTATAGTCTAGTCTATAGTCTAGTCTATAGTCTAGTCTATAGTCTAGTCTATAGTCTAGTCTATAGTCTAGTCTATAGTCTAGTCTATAGTCTAGTCTATAGTCTAGTCTATAGTCTAGTCTATAGTCTAGTCTATAGTCTAGTCTATAGTCTAGTCTATAGTCTAGTCTATAGTCTAGTCTATAGTCTAGTCTATAGTCTAGTCTATAGTCTAGTCTATAGTCTAGTCTATAGTCTAGTCTATAGTCTAGTCTATAGTCTAGTCTATAGTCTAGTCTATAGTCTAGTCTATAGTCTAGTCTATAGTCTAGTCTATAGTCTAGTCTATAGTCTAGTCTATAGTCTAGTCTATAGTCTAGTCTATAGTCTAGTCTATAGTCTAGTCTATAGTCTAGTCTATAGTCTAGTCTATAGTCTAGTCTATAGTCTAGTCTATAGTCTAGTCTATAGTCTAGTCTATAGTCTAGTCTATAGTCTAGTCTATAGTCTAGTCTATAGTCTAGTCTATAGTCTAGTCTATAGTCTAGTCTATAGTCTAGTCTATAGTCTAGTCTATAGTCTTGTCTATAGCCTAGTCTATAGTCTAGTCTATAGTCTAGTTCTATAGTCTAGTCTATAGTCTAGTCTATAGTCTAGTCTATAGTCTAGTCTATAGTCTAGTCTATAGTCTAGTCTATAGTCTAGTCTATAGTCTAGTCTATAGTCTAGTCTATAGTCTAGTCTATAGTCTAGTCTATAGTCTAGTCTATAGTCTAGTCTATAGTCTAGTCTATAGTCTAGTCTATAGTCTAGTCTATAGTCTAGTCTATAGTCTAGTCTATAGTCTAGTCTATAGTCTAGTCTATAGTCTAGACTATAGTCTAGTCTATAGTCTAGTCTATAGTCTAGTCTATAGTCTAGTCTATAGTCTAGTCTATAGTCTAGTCTATAGTCTAGTCTATAGTCTAGTCTATAGTCTAGTCTATAGTCTAGTCTATAGTCTAGTCTATAGTCTAGACTATAGTCTAGTCTATAGTCTAGTCTATAGTCTAGTCTATAGTCTAGTCTATAGTCTAGTCTATAGTCTAGTCTATAGTCTCTATAGTCTAGTCTATAGTCTAGTCTATAGTCTAGTCTATAGTCTAGTCTATAGTCTAGTCATAGTCTAGTCTATAGTCTAGTCTATAGTCTAGTCTATAGTCTAGTCTATAGTCTAGTCTATAGTCTAGTCTATAGTCTAGTCTATAGTCTAGTCTATAGTCTAGTCTATAGTCTAGTCTATAGTCTAGTCTATAGTCTAGTCTATAGTCTAGTCTATAGTCTAGTCTATAGTCTAGTCTATAGTCTAGTCTATAGTCTAGTCTATAGTCTAGTCTATAGTCTAGTCTATAGTCTAGTCTATAGTCTAGTCTATAGTCTAGTCTATAGTCTAGTCTATAGTCTAGTCTATAGTCTAGTCTATAGTCTAGTCTATAGTCTAGTCTATAGTCAGTCTATAGTCTAGTCTATAGTCTAGTCTATAGTCTAGTCCTATAGTCTAGTCTATAGTCTAGTCTATAGTCTAGTCTATAGTCTAGTCTATAGTCTAGTCTATAGTCTAGTCTATAGTCCTAGTCTATAGTCTAGTCTATAGTCTAGTCTATAGTCTAGTCTATAGTCTAGTCTATATTCTAGTCTATAGTCTAGTCGATAGTTAGTTCTATAGTCTAAATACTCGGTTATAACGAAGCCTATAGTAGCGACTATAGTCTTGGCTTCCTTGGTACGTAGTCTCCTTATACATATAGCAGAACTTGCTTGGAACATTCTAAATTTTTTTACAATTCTCACTGGACTCGGAATAGTCCATTTTAATCAATTAACACAAAATTTCATCACCAACTTGTTTCAAAAAATCTTATTAACTTTTATTGTGATTAACATTTACCTTTTCTTCATACTTCTGCATTATTTCGATCAAGGGCTCATTAAGATATTTTCGCACTTCCATGTGGGTATTAAAATCACCATGATTCCAGGTGGGATCTGCCATATGATGCATTATACGATTGGGTAAAAGAGCAGCCAAACGTTCAACATCCACCACAGCAGCCATTTCATCATTATCACTATACCATAAATGTAGTTCCGCGGAAATTAGGTGTACAGGATAATCGGGAGGAGTAGGTTGACCATAGAGTTGCATATTTTTACCAGACCATGATCATATTGACAAAAACAGGCGGATTGTTGTTCCTGCATGTAGTGGCAAATTTGATTGGTAGAACAACCAGCCGGATGAGTTTGGGCGGTGATGATAAAGGCGGTCTGAAAATAGGGGTTTTAATGGGTTTTAGGCAAATTTTAAATAGTTAACCTACCGCATTTGAGTTACTCTCTTCCCCCTGTACTAAATAGGCCATGGAATTGCATAAATGTTGATATTTTGAGTCGGGATTACAGGCATTATAACCTAATTTTACAAACAAATCATTGTAGGGCAAAAACTCCTGACTATCAAAGAGGGCAGCATATTTATTGGGATGACCCAAATAGGGAGCCAATGTTCGCACCAATAAATCTTCCATATTATTCATAAAAGCCACCGGGGCCAACATATGAGCAGTTTTTATCTTTTCATTATATTCTGGACGTGTGGAGAGTAAAACAAAAATGCTGTCGTACCCTGAGAATGACCCACATAATGTATGGCTTTTTGACCTTGGCCATTGGTTGCCAAGGCATAATCCACCATGGCGGCTAAATCATAATGACCTATTTCATGCCAACTAAAACGCCAGAAATAGGGATGATTAGTCGAACGTGAGGTATGATTACGAGAATAAGTATTGCCTCTGGCATTGCCCAGCCAAACATCGAAACCAGCATCGGCTAAAAGGAAAGCTATACCATCATTGGGTCCATTAAACATCCAAGCATCCGAACAACTAAATAAACCATGTTGTATTAACACTATGGGCCGATATTGATTGGCATTTTGCAATTTATGCGAATAGGGTATGCGAAACATGGTGATAATGTAACCATCTTCTGTAATAGTGCGATGTGTTTCAGCCGGATAACCATGGCCGGCAATACGATCCGCCTAAGAGCGAGTAAAAACTAATAAATATTTCAAGTTAATCATATACAATATTCTTTACCGTTGTTAGTCTGGGCTTTAACTTGATTTGTGCTTCTGGATTTTGAAAATATTTCAATATAGAAACATCGTGAGCTTTAACATTAAAAGCTGTTAAAACAAAAGCTAAAATAATTAGCAAATTTCTGCCGGACTTCATGTTCTTACTATCACTGCACAACTAAATTTAAATTTATTTCTTCAATTTGCCCAATAAACACTTTTAATGACCCCTTGTTTTGTCATAACAATTATCAATCAATTGGTATCATGTTTCCGACCAAAGCCAAATGCTAGATAATCTTCATCGATAAGCAATGTTTTGTTCTAGATAATACCTTTTTATAGACCTCGTAAAGTGTTTTAATTACTTAATAAATATAGTAAGCTGTTAATTTAAATATGAATGGGGCATTGATTAGGAAAAAAGCTTAATCTAAAATAAAGTTTTTGTTGAATCAATAAAATATATTTTTCATTAAAATAACTTCTTTAATTTCATCGACAAGAGCTTTTTTTAATAAAAATGGCTTTTTTCACAGTAAATCCCTTCTTACCTCATTTCCTCAATGAGAAAATTAAAAAAAGTTTTTACCAGCGAAAACAATTTTACAAAGAAATATTTTAACGAAAAAGCTTTTTCATCAAAAAAATATTTTCGACAAAAAAAAAACTTATTCCACCCAAAATATTGTTTTCAACTCTTTTATTAAAAAAAATTTGTTTCGATTTTTCCAAAAAAAAAGTTATTTTTCATTCGAAAATTTTTATTCATAAAAAAGCTTTTTTCGTCAAAAACATAAATAAATTTTTTCGAAAAAAAAAATTTTTTCCAAAAAAAAAAATTTCACAAAAAATTTAAGATAAAGCTTTTTTACAAAAAAAACTTTCATCAAGGAAGCTTTTTAATTTCAGAAAAAAGCTTATCCCAAGTTTTTTTTTCAACACAAAATATTCTTTTAGGAATAGAAAAATAGAAAATAAAATAAAATAAAATAAAAAAAGTTCTTCGCTGACACTTTTTTCGTGTAAAAGCTTTTGCTCTATACAGAAA
The DNA here is from genome assembly GCF_015586225.1 of Lucilia sericata. Taxonomy (NCBI): domain Eukaryota; kingdom Metazoa; phylum Arthropoda; class Insecta; order Diptera; family Calliphoridae; genus Lucilia; species Lucilia sericata. Next base: position 147,306 of record NW_023994390.1, on the reverse strand, counting down.
ATGCCATTTCATAAACAAAACTTTTTGGCTTTTTTATTTAAAAAAGCTTTTTTTGTCAATAAATTATTTCATAAAAATAAATTTTATAAAAAAATAAATTAAGCAAATTTAGAAGTTGCTTTTTCACAAAATATTAAAGAAAAAGCTTTAAAAAAACTTATTAAAAAAAATATTTTGGCTTTTTATATAAAAAATCTTCCTTATAGAAACATAATTCAAAAAAATTTAAGAAAAAGCTTTTTTCACAAGAAAAAGTTTTACCAAGAAAGCTTTTCCTTTTTAATTTCAAAGAAAAAGCTTTTTAATAAATTAACACTTTTAGGGAAAAAGCTTTTTTTACAAAAAACTAACTTCCAGAAGAAAGCTTTTTCTCTTAAAAGAAAATTTTGCACTAAGGAATAGAAAAAGCTTTTCATAAAAAAATAAAAAAAACTTTCATCAAGAAAGCTTTTCCTTTTTAATTTCAGAGAAAAGGATTTTTAATAATTTAACTCTTTTAGGGAAAAAGATTTTTTTGCAAAAAATATTCTTCCAGAAGAAAGCTTTTTCACTTAAAAGAAAAATGTTCACTAAGGAACAGAAAAAGCTTTTCATAAAATAATTTTTAAGATTCTTTTTTATTTAAAAAAAAAAAATAATTTTTACTCAATAATTTATTTTCGAAAAAAAGCTTTTATAGAACAATAACTTTTTCAAAAAATTATTTACAAATAGCACTTTTATAAAAAATTAAAGTCAAAGCTTTTTTCACAAAAAAACGTTTATGAAGGTAGCCTTTTCGTTTTTAATTTCGGACGAAAAGCTTTTTTTACTAAATTAGCTTTTTTCACAAAAAACGTTTATCAAAGGTAGCCTTTTCCTTATTAATTTCGGACGAAAAGCTTTTTTTTACTAAATTAGCTTTTTGAGAGTTCATCCTTCCAGAAAAAATCACTAAAAATCACTGTTAAAAGAAAATGTTTCACTAAAGGAAAAGAGTTGCAGAGAAAAAGTTTTTTTCTAAAGAATTTTTTTACTGAAAAAAGCTTTTAAAAAAACAACATTTCTCATAGTGGTAAATCAACCAAAAATTTTTTGATAACAAGAATTATAAAAAATATTTCCTACAAAAATCATATCGAAAGCTCTTGGAAAAGCTCTTAAAGCTAATTCGGTCTATTTTGCTTAAATCGGTTAAAAATAAAACAAACTCTTTTACTTATTTTTTCATTAAAATTAACTTTATCAGAAAAAGCTTTTTTCTCTCGAAAGGAAGTGCAAAATTTATCACTTTCTGATATGATTTTAATCAAATGTGTTTCACTATCTAAAATATTATTTCCTTTTTTGTGTTCCATTTTACTTTGGCGAATAATTTTATCAATTTTATTTAAATTTTTCAAGTGTTTTTATTAACAGGGGGTACGTTTAATCACTAGATAATGAACTGTAATTATTAGTGTCTAAACCATTAATAAACTCAGAAATCAAGTGGTATTATTTCTTATCAACATTTAAATTTTACTGATAAATATAGCGCAAAACAAATATTTAGTTTTAAAATAATATTTCAAATAAAATTGGCAAAAATCAGAATGCTACAAACTAATCCAATATAAGATCTTGGAGATACAAACTCCCAAAATAGTTTTTTAACTTCAATTTATGAAAAACACAGATATTTGTTTAATAATTTTAAGTTATTTTTTTAATACATTTTAATAAATACATAAATATTCCTTAAATCTAACCTATAATTACCCAGCAAAAAAAGTGTGGAAAAAGATGTAGAATTTTCATCACAACTAGTAACCCGAAGTGCTTCAAATTCGGGTGTAAAACCTATGAATTTTACATTAGCGTGTCATTGGAGGGATGTTGTTCATTTTTGGCAGCTTTGAACTACATCTGATCTTATTTTTAGAAGCAGTAAAAATCCGATATTTGGATGTCAAAAATAAAACACATTCTCTTAATGACACGCTTATGTAAATTTCACTACTCTTTCACCAAATCTTGATGTACTTCAAATATGTTATTTGTAATGACTTTTCCACATCTCTTTCCTCACTTTTAACTGGGGTTTCATTTGTAAGGAAATATTTGGTTTATAAAAGTAAAAAATATGAAATCGCATATTAAGATGTGATTAAGATGTGGTTTGTAAAGTATGACATCAATTATTTTTTGCTGGGTATCTTCAAAACTAACACCTCAACTTGGGTGGTAATTTCTTAATTTGTTGATTTTCTCCCACTTTCAGCACCGCAGACATGCCCATTAAAGTATGACGTTCGAGGTGACAGTGATACATCCAAAAACCTGGATTATCACTGATAAAACGTAAAATAATATAACCCAAACCGGGTATTTGTATAGAGTCCTTTTCAACGGCTGGGAAATCATTGGGGGTACGCTGCAAGAGGCCACGACGATCGAGGTCTTGAATCTGGAAAACAAAAAGAATTATATATGAGTTTATATAAAAAGTGGGAAAGACAGTTTGGAGATCATGGTCGATCAGATGATTTCCTCTATTAGTTATCATTAGCTGGAACTACATATATAGTGACTTGGGTCAGTTAAGAACCATTCTTTTCCAAATTTAGTGCAACGATGTTATATCATTACTATTTTTTAAAAGATTTTTGAGTATTGCATTGACCTAGTATGGAAGATAGTTGATATAACGGGCATATTCCCAGGTAGCTTCCTTGAATGAAGAATATTGTTGAACATTTTTTATATTTATAATAAAATGTATCAGTATTAGTATGATTTTAAGGAAATCGTCCTATAAAGGGGCTTAGTTGAATTCTAAACTGATCTATACAGAATTTAATAAAGTAATTCATTAGAATGAATCATTTATAATGAAACCTAAAAGTTTCTTATGATCGATTTGAACCGATGTTCACAACATTTGTTAGAGGTAAAGAAGAAATCAAAATGTATCGTTATAATGTTGAACCATAGTTGAGCAACTACTCATATGTAGGTTTAAAAAAGACTAGGAGGTTCTTGATACCACCGAACCCTCCGTCTCCCTCTCCAATAGCAACATATTGATAATTTAACATTCTAGTTGACTACGTTTTGTAATAGCCCTGTGCCGAAGTTGCACTCATAAAACTATCGACCGAAGTCGCAGTTTCTAAACAAACAACCAAAGGGGTGCCGAAACTATCGATCGAAGTCGCACTGTCTAAACAAACAACCAAAGTTGCTGTGACGAAACTAACGACCGAAGTCGCAGTATGCGAAACTATCAACCAAAGTCACAGTGCTAGATGACGCTCGAACCAATTCTGAACATTAGGAGCTGTTACCGCTTAAAACCGTCTAGAAATTATATCTGAAGTATTTGGCAAATTTTTGTCCTAGTTGAACCCCATGTCGATTTCAATCGCTTACACTCTAACACCTTCATCTCACTTGATCTTTATAGCTTTATATTAGATCGGATTAGAGGGCCTTTTGAGATTTTTCATTTAACTTTTTTGGACTTACTTTGATCTCGATATATGAGGAAGAATTGATAAAGTTCTACACTGATTCTGATCTATGTTTATCCGATTTGGATTGATCTCATTACTTCCCTTTCCCTGTTACCTATGGACGCTGGATTTCTTGCGTTGATCGAGCTATTATTGATAACGAAAATAACGTCTATAGCCTACTAGTCTCTTTCGTTCTGTTTTACATTTCAGTATATATAACAGAATCGAAAAAGTTTTATATATACCGGTTGGCTTGACCTCTGCAATATTGAATATTTTCTAATCATTCTTTCTATATCACTGGTAGCTAAGAACGCGGCTTCTCCAGTGTTCAACGATCTAATATTTATAACGAAAAGAGCACCAGTAGTTTGCCAGTATCTTTCATATCGGTTCTATATTTCTACGTCCCATGACTTCTTTTGCAAAGTCAAAGATTTTCGAAGTGTTTTCGATGTCTTGGAGGTTACTATGAAAAAAAACCTATTCTTCGACCTCATAAAGATATAAGAAAGAGGTTATAAAGTTAATCTGAGAAGCAACTTATGCTCCTCCGGGATCAGGCAGATGTGGGGACAGATACTGAGGGGGTGATATGGGAACTCGGTATTAGCAAGATAACTGTATAATTCAAGGACTAGTTCCAACATACTTGAGATAACAACCGAGATTATTATAAAGGCAAAACACAGCCGAGTAAGGCATGATTAGGAGGTCGCTGTAATATGTCCGATAATCCCTCCAAAATGGTGTATTTTTAGGAGATTTGGAAAATTTAAAAAAGTCTTACTTACCCTTCTCAAATCGTTAACATTTCCCAAGACTGCTTGACCCACAAGACGATAAGTATAACCATGTGTATGGAATGGCAGAGTTGTATCCAAATAATTCGCTACAACCAATTCAATTGGCCTATAAGCGGGTATTCTCAAAACATTCGTGCATTGACAATTATTATACTGGCAATTGCGACCAGCCTGTTGGAAAGCCGTACGATTACAATAAAAATTATCCTCATAATAGAGATTACGTCCCTGCAGCAGAGACACCTGAGGTGAAGCAAAAGTTATATCATCTATTTGGAAGAGATCTTCACCATTAGCACCACGACGCATGCCAAAACTAGAGTAGAATGTTTGAAATTTGGTATAAGCGGGCCAGGGTAAAGGATTTAAAGATCTTAGGCCAGCAGTGGGTATTTCATTGGCTTTTAAGTAGTAGGAATCTTTGGTATCGACAGAGTAAAATTCTGCCAAGGTATTAACATGTACTTGTCCTTCGGCAGGACCTTGACGTCCATACGTGGCTTCCGACATTTGTAGCAAAG
>NW_023994390.1:122500-135000 GCF_015586225.1 Lucilia sericata | reverse complement strand
CTAGACTATAGACTAGACTATAGACTAGACTAAGACTAGACTATAGACTAGACTATAGACTAGACTAAACTAGACTATAGACTAGACTATAGACTAGACTATAGACTAGACTATAGACTAGACTATAGACTAGACTATAGACTAGACTATAGACTAGACTATAGACTAGACTATAGACTAGACTATAGACTAGACTATAGACTAGACTATAGACTAGACTATAGACTAGACTAGACTATAGACTAGACTATAGACTAGACTATAGACTAGACTATAGACTAGACTATAGACTAGACTATAGACTAGACTATAGACTAGACTATAGACTAGACTATAGGACTAGACTATAGACTAGACTATAGACTAGACTATAGACTAGACTATAGACTAGACTATAGACTAGACTATAGACTAGACTATAGACTAGACTATAGACTAGACTATAAGACTAGACTATAGACTAGACTATAGACTAGACTATAGACTAGACTATAGACTAGACTATAGACTAGACTATAGACTAGACTATAGACTAGACTATAGACTAGACTATAGACTAGACTATAGACTAGACTATAGACTAGACTATAGACTAGACTATAGACTAGACTATAGACTAGACTATAGACTAGACTATAGACTAGACTATAGACTAGACTATAGACTAGACTATAGACTAGACTATAGACTAGACTATAGGACTAGACTATAGACTAGACTATAGACTAGACTATAGACTAGACTATAGACTAGACTATAGACTAGACTATAGACTAGACTAGACTATAGACTAGACTATAGACTAGACTATAGACTAGACTATAGACTAGACTATAGACTAGACTATAGACTAGACTATAGACTAGACTATAGACTAGACTATAGACTAGACTATAGACTAGACTATAGACTAGACTATAGACTAGACTATAGACTAGACTAGACTATAGACTAGACTAGACTATAGACTAGACTATAGACTAGACTATAGACTAGACTATAGACTAGACTATAGACTAGACTATAGACTAGACTATAGACTAGACTATAGACTAGACTATAGACTAGACTATTGACTAGACTATAGACTAGACTATAGACTAGACTATAGACTAGACTATAGACTAGACTATAGACTAGACTATAGACTAGACTATAGACTAGACTATAGACTAGACTATAGACTAGACTATAGACTAGACTATAGACTAGACTATAGACTAGACTATAGACTAGACTATAGACTAGACTATAGACTAGACTATAGACTAGACTAGCTAAGACTAGACTATAGACTAGACTATAGACTAGCTATAGACTAGACTATAGACTAGACTATAGACCTAGACTATAGACTAGACTATAGACTAGCTATAGACTATAGACTAGACTATGACTAGACTATAGTAGACTATAGACTAGACTATAGACTAGACTAATAGACTAGACTATAGACTAGACTATAGACTATAGACTAGACTAATAGACTAGACTATAGACTAGACTATAGAATAGACTAAGACTAGACTATAGACTAGACTATAGACTAGACTAAAGACTAGACTATATACTAGACTATAGACTAGACTATAGACTAGACTATAGACTAGACTATAGACTAGACTATAGACTAGACTATAGACTAGACTATAGACTAGACTATAGACTAGACTAATAGACTAGACTATAGACTAGACTATAGACTAAGACTATAGACTAGACTAATAGACTAGACTATAGACTAGACTATAGACTAGACTATAGACTAGACTATAGACTAGACTATAGACTAGACTATAGACTAGACTATAGACTAGACTATAGACTAGACTATAGACTAGACTATAGACTAGACTATAGACTAGACTATAGACTAGACTATAGACTAGACTAGACTAGACTATAGACTAGACTATAGACTAGACTATAGACTAGACTATAGACTAGACTATAGACTAGACTAGACTATAGACTATAGACTATAGACTAGACTATAGACTAGACTATAGACTAGACTATAGACTACACTATAGACTAGACTATAGACTAGACTATAGACTAGACTATAGACTAGACTATAGACTAGACTATAGACTAGACTATAGACTAGACTATAGACTAGACTATAGACTAGACTATAGACTAGACTATAGACTAGACTATAGACTAGACTATAGACTAGACTATAGACTAGACTATGACTAGACTATAGACTAGACTATAGACTAGACTATAGACTAGACTATAGACTAGACTATAGACTAGACTATAGACTAGACTATAGACTAGACTATAGACTAGACTATAGACTAGACTATAGACTAGACTATAGACTAGACTATAGACTAGACTATAGACTAGACTATAGACTAGACTATAGACTAGACTATAGACTAGACTATAGACTAGACTATAGACTAGACTATAGACTAGACTATAGACTAGACTATAGACTAGACTATAGACTAGACTATAGACTAGACTATAGACTATAGACTAGACTAGACTATAGACTAGACTATAGACTAGACTATAGACTACACTATAGACTAGACTATAGACTAGACTATAGACTAGACTATAGACTAGACTATAGACTAGACTATAGACTAGACTATAGACTAGACTATAGACTAGACTATAGACTAGACTATAGACTAGACTATAGACTAGACTATAGACTAGACTATAGACTAGACTATAGACTAGACTATAGACTAGACTATAGACTACTATAGACTAGACTAGACTATAGACTAGACTAACTATAGACTAGACTATCTACTATAGACTAGACTATAGACTAGACTATAGACTAGACTATAGACTAGACTATAGACTAGACTATAGACTAGACTATAGACTAGACTATGACAGACTATAGACTAGACTATAGACTAGACTATAGACTAGACTATAGACTAGACTATAGACTAGACTATAGACTAGACTATAGACTAGACTATAAGACTAGACTATAGACTAGACTATAGACTAGCCTATAGCTAACTATAGACTAGAACTATAGACTAGCACTATAGGACTAGACTATAGACTCTAGACTACCACTATAGACTAGACTATAGACAGACTAGACTAGACTAGACTAGACTATAGACTAGACTATAGACTAGACTATAGACTAGACTATAGACCTAGACTATAGACTAGACTATAGACTAGACTATAGACTAGACTATAGGACTAGACTATAGACTAGACTATAGACTAGACTATAGACTAGACTATAGACTAGACTATAGACCTAGATATAGACTAGACTATAGACTAGACTATAGACTAGACTATAGACTAGACTATAGAATAGACTATAGACTAGACTATAGACTAGACTATAGACTAGACTATAGACTAGACTATAGACTAGACTATAGACTAGACTATAGACTAGACTATAGACCTAGACTATAGACTAGACTATAGACTAGACTACTATAGACTAGACTATAGACTAGACTATAGACTAGACTATAGACTAGACTATAGACTAGACTATAGACTAGACTATAGACTAGACTATAACTAGACTATAGACTAGACTATAGAGACTATACTATAGACTAGACTATAGACTAGACTATAGACTAGACTATAGACTAGACTATAGACTAGACTATAGACTAGACTATAGACTAGACTATAGACTAGACTATAGACTAGACTATAGACTAGACTATAGACTAGACTATAGACTAGACTATAGACTAGACTATAGACTAGACTATAGACTAGACTATAGACTAGACTATAGACTAGACTATAGACTAGACTATAGACTAGACTATAGACTAGACTATAGACTAGACTATAGACTAGACTATAGACTAGACTATAGACTAGACTATAGACTAGACTATAGACTAGACTATAGACTAGACTATAGACTAGACTATAGACTAGACTACAGACTAGACTATAGACTAGACTATAGACTAGACTATAGACTAGACTATAGACTAGACTATAGACTAGACTATAGACTAGACTATAGACTAGACTATAGACTAGACTATAGACTAGACTATAGACTAGACTATAGACTAGACTATAGACTAGACTATAGACTAGACTATAGACTAGACTATAGACTAGACTATAGACTAGACTATAGACTAGACTATAGACTAGACTATAGACTAGACTATAGACTAGACTATAGACTAGACTATAGACTAGACTATAGACTAGACTATAGACTAGACTATAGACTAGACTATAGACTAGACTATAGACTAGACTATAGACTAGACTATAGACTAGACTATAGACTAGACTATAGACTAGACTATAGACTAGACTATAGACTAGACTATAGACTAGACTATAGACTAGACTATAGACTAGACTATAGACTAGACTATAGACTAGACTATAGACTAGACTATAGACTATACTATAGACTAGACTATGGTCTAGATATAGATTGGATTATAGTTTGGACTTTATTTTAAACTATAGGTTGGATAGCCAAACTATAGTCTAGACTCTAGACTATAAAAGTACTTCTTAACTTTTTCAGCGCCAAAAAAATAGATAAAAAAATCTAAAACCCCAAACCAATGTTTTCTATTAAACCAAATTACAATCCCTTAACCACAATGTTTCCAACAAAAGTGTAAAATACATCAAAGACCTCTCAGTTAATTATATTGTACATACTATTTCAATAATATCGAATATAAAAAGAATAGAAAAAAAAACAATAAAAACAAATTCCAATGAAAGAATAGCATGCAATTTATTAGTTAGAATCATCTACCAGTATTGACAATATCAAATTATGTGATCATTACGGTGACTGCACAAACGTTGTTGCTAAAAGCCCCACTCAACACCTGCAGCTAAAAGCCTCTTAATACGAAATCAAACACCCACCCACTAACACAATTGAAAATAGAACGTCACAAAGAAAACCAAAATGGGAATGCAATAGACTGGGTCAAAAAAAAAAAAAACACCGGGAATTTAGAATAAAGTAAAGATAGACAAGATTCCCTCTTCTCTAATTAAATCAAGCAATCAGCATGACATGCCCAAGTATCAACTATTTACTAGCAAAATACAATTTAGTTTTTAAACCTTAACTAACTGTCAATAAATGTAGATTTACTTTAATATTATTAATTTTTGAAAATAAAATTTAGTTTTTACTTAACTCTTAAACCGAACGGGTCAGCTACAAAACTATCAAACGCTTAAAAATAACATAATAATATTTTATTTTTATTTTTCAAAACATTTTCACTTTCATTACGCGCGTCCAATTAAATTGTAATCATGTCATTTCTAACGGTTCATTCACTCCAAATACTTAAATACTTCTGTGTCATTATAATAATTGTGTGTAATTTGATCAATGATCATACTATTGCGGCTCAAAGTATTCTAGATCGTTTTCGTCCCAGTTCAAATTTATCTAGTGTTGGTGTCGATGAACAAGTGAAAATTGTTTCCGGCACAAAAGTGAAGCGTTTCGAACGTTTTACAGTGCCTTTGGGTGGAACGGTAAATCTTTTGCAACCTCAACCGTCGTTGTATTATGTACGTCCACATTTCCAATATTTTAATAATTTTAGGCCTTTATTTGTAACAGGTTGGCCATACTATCCGGTACGGGTAAGAATGTAGAGATTTAAAAATGAGTCAGTCTGAACTAACAGTCTGTACTATATACTATATACTGGACTATAAAGTAGAAAATAGTATGGACTAAAAACTTAACTATATAAACTAGACTATAGTCTGAACTGTAGACCAAACTATAGCCTGGAATATAGACTATAGTCTGGAGTATGGACTAGACTATTGTTTGGAGTATAGACTAGACAATAGTCTGGAGTATTGAATTGACTATAGTCAGGGATATAGACTAGACTATAGTCTGGAGTATAGACTAGACTATAGTCTGGAGTATAGATAAGACTATAGTCTGGAGTGTGGACTAGACTATAGTCTGGAGTAGACAATAGTCTAGACTATAGTTTGGACTGTAGATTAAAAAAAATGTGGTCTGTAGGCTAGACTGGGACTGGACTACAGACTAGAATATGGTCTGGACTGTAAACTAGATTATAGTCTTGACTATACACCAGAGCATTGTCTGTACTGTAGGCTAGACTATAGCCTGGACTGAACATTAGACTATTGTCTGGACTGTAGAGTACACTATAGGTTGGACTATAGAATAGACTATGATCATAACTGTAGACAAGACAAAAATCTGGACTGTATATTAAAAAACAATCTGGTCTGTAGACTAGACTGGGACTGGACTACAGACTAGAATATGGTCTGGACTATAAACTAGATTATAGTTCCGACTGTAGACTAGATTATAGTCTTGACTATACACCAGAGCATTGTTTGTACTGTAGGCTAGACTATAGTCTGAACTATAACTAGACTATAGTTCGGACTATAGTCTAGTCTACAGTTCAGACTATGGTCTAGTCTATAATTCAGACTATAGTCAATTCTATACTCCAGACTATTGTCTAGTCCATACTCTATAGTCTTGCCTGTAGACGAATTATAGTCTGAATTGTAGACTAGTGCTGGCTAGACTATAGCCTGGGCTGCAGATTAGACTATAGTCTGAACTATAGAGTTGACTGTCTTGACTGTAGTCTAGACTATAGTCTGTAACGTAGACTATATTTTATTCTGGACTGTAGACTAGACATTGTCAGGACTGTAGATCAGAATTAAATCATCATAAAAATTCATTGAATACTAAATTAAATTTTACATTTCTTGTTCATATGATTTTTTTCGTGTGAATCTTGATACATATGAAACCGGAATTCTGAAAATGTTCGTCAAATTGTCATCTTCGGAACCAGTTCTTCCAAATCTTTAGAGAACAAATATTTCTCTTAGGTTTAGTTACTATTTAAGAATATATTCTACCGGAATTCTGAAAATTTTCGTCAAATTGTCATCTTCGGAACCAGTTCTTCCGAATCTTTAGAGAACAAATATTCCTCTTAGGTTTAGTTACTGTTTTAGAATATGAAATGGTACTTCTTGCTCTAGAACAAGTTATTCCTAAATTTTCCCTGGACGAAGGTTAAGCCTATCGATTTCCTATCTGTTTGTCTGTCTGTCCACCTGTGAATCCATGTAAACCTAGTACGAACGATACAAATCGCAATCAGGATATTGAAATGAAAATAAAGTCTATTGAAAATCGTTGAAATCGGTCCATTATTTTACCTAGCCCTCATACAAACGTACCACCCAAATAGGACTTTTGAGCTCATAATTTTGTTAAATGTTCTAGTATCTCTACAACTTAGTGATGTATAAGTCTAAATGTTACTGTTGATTTTGGCTAATGATCGGGCCTCATATGACACTAGCATACTAGATATATGAACCTTCTTAAAACCAGCTCGAGTGTATATATCAGATAAGCGGAGTTTTTTAAAATTTTTACAAGTTTTATCTTCTTTTCCGAACGAATTTAGTTAATTTTTCGATTACTGGCAGATCAAAGTCTTCATCGTTTTTTAACAAGATTTAAAATGTTTATAATTGGCCTAAAACCTCACAATCATAGCAAGCATTTTCTCTCCCTTATCCAAATCCATAAAACTTTCTAACATTGTCCTTTAGGTGGCACCACAATGGCAGGCAGGAGCTAAAATAACTGGTGAAGGTATAGATGGCATGATAACTTTCCAACAGTTACCCTACAATAATGACATTAAGGTAACCCTAAATGCCACAGGTATACCAGCGGGTAAACATGCTCTACACATACACACCTATGGCGATCTAACAGATGGCTGTAAATCGACTGGAGGACAATTTCCAAATAATTTTGTGAGTAAATTTTGAAAAAGGAAATTTCAACATTTTAATGTTATATTTTTTTCCAATTTTAGTTGGGCAATATCGATGTGAAAGAAGGCGGCGAGATAAATGTGGCCTTTATCAGTGTCTATTTAACTTTGTTTGGTTATAATGGCATTATAGGACGTTCCATTGTTATACATGAAAAACCCATTGATTTGAATACGGCTCTAAATGCTGATATATTTTCATCATCTCTACATGCTCTACCAAATAATCAAGCATTTCAAAATGAAGAAAATTCTGTGGGCGAACCAATAGCTTGTGGTGTTATTAGCATTATGGGTGTTCCAGTTACCGAAAAATAAAATTTGTTTTATAATTTTATACATATTTTAATTTAATTTTAAGATTTAAGAAAATAAAAAGTACATATTTTTTGGCAAATCGTTTTATTATTACCATATGATTTCAGCAGTTTTTGGTAAAATAATTGATTTTTTCGAAACCTAGGTTTTTTTAAATAGTTTAATATAGTCTTAACTATAGTCTAGTCTATAGTTCAGACTATAATCTAGTCTATAGTTCAGACTATAGTCTATTCTATAGTTCTGACTATAGTCTAATCTATACTTCAGACTAAAGTCTAGTCTATAGTTCAGACTATAGTCTAGTCTATAGTTCAGACTATTATCTAGTATATGGTTCAGACTATTATCTAGCACATGGTTCAGACTATTATATAGCATATGGTTCAGACTATAGTTCAAGTCTATAGTATAGTCAGTAGTTCAGGCTATTGTCTAGTATATAGTTCAGACTATAGACTAGTCTATAGTTTAGACTATAGTCTAGTCTATAGTTCAGAGTATAGTCTAGTCTATAGTGCAGATTATAATCTAGTCTATAGTTCAGACTATAGTCTTGTGTATAGTTCCGACGATAATCTAGTCTATAGTTCCGACTATAGTCTAGTCTTTAGTTCAAACTATAGTCTAGTTTACAGTTCAGACTATAGTCTAGTTACAGTTCAGACTATAGTCTAGTTTACAGTTCAGACTATAGTCTAGTTTACAGTTCAGACTATAGCCTAGTCTATAGTTCAGACTATAGTCTAGTCTATAGTTTAGACTATAGTCTAGTCTATAGTTCAGACTATAGTCTAGTCTATAGTTCAGACTATAGTCTAGTCTATAGTTCAGACTATAGTCTAGTCTATAGTTCAGACTATAGTCTAGTCTATAGTTCAAACTATATAGTGTAGTCTACAGTTCAGACTATATAGTCAAGTCTACAGTTAAGACTATGGTCTATTCTATAGGTCAGATTATAGTCTGGCCTATAGTTCAGGCTATAGTCTAGTATTTAGTATAGTCTATAGTTCAGACTATAGTGTAGTCTATAGTATAGACTAGACTATAGTGTAGTCTATAGTATATACTAGACTATAGTCTAGTCTACAGTTCAGACTATGGTCTAGTCTATTATTCAGACTATAGTCTAGCCTATAGTTCAGACTATTGTCTATTCTACAGTTCAGGTTATAATCTAGTCTATAGTCTAATCTTTAGTATAGACTAGACTATAGTCCACATTGTTTTTTAATCTACAGTCTAGTCTATAGTTCAAACTATATAGTCTAGTCTACAGTTAAGACTATGGTCTATTCTATAGGTCAAATTATAGTCTGGTCTATAGTTCAGGCTACAGTCTAGTATTTAGTATAGTTTATAGTTCAGACTATAGTGTAGTCTATAGTTCAGACTTTAGACTATATAATCTAGTCTACAGTTCAGACTATGGTCTAGTCTATAGTTCAGACTGTTGTATATAGTTCAGGCTATAGTCTAGTCTTCAGTATAGTCTATAGTTTAGACTATAGTGTAGTCTATAGTAAAGGCTATAGTCTAGTCTAAAGTTGAGCCTAAATTCTAGCATATAGTTCAGACTCTAGCTGAGACTATAGTCTAGTTTACAGTTAGACTATAGTTTAAACTATTATCGATGTTTTTTTGTAAAAAAATTTATTTTTTGTAAAAAAAAATTATTTTTTGTAAAAAATTGGATTTTTTGTAACAAATTTAGTTTTTAGTGAAAAATTCGATTTTTAGTGAAAAATTTGATTTTTTAGTGAAAACTAGAATTTTTGTGTGAAAATTAGAAGTTTCAGTGAAACGTCTTATCGAGATCCCCATATATTTTTATAAATTTACCTGAGCATTAGACAAATGTTTATCAATCTTAACTATAGATTCACTTACCTCATACACCTTATAACTTAAAAGTTCTCAAACGATCCTCAGTTAAGTTTATCAAAAACAGCTATTTTATGATGACTTGTCCAAACGTAAATCTTTGCAGCGTCCTTTTTAATCAAATTTTATTTTTGTATAAAGTTTGTCAGATTTCTAATAATAATTCATTTTTTTGGTCTGTAAAAAATTTAAGAAAATTAATAAGTTTTAGACTAATTAGGTACTCTGATTCTTAAGAAATAAAAAAAATTTCAAACTTTAAACAATTTGAGGAAAATCTCCTAAATAGTTTGTGAAAGTCAGCAGTTTAAGCTAAAAAAAATATGTTGGCATCCTTGTCATTTTCGAAAAACATATGATCTTCTAGACTATACCGTTATATTTCGAATAATAACAAAAAGTAATAAAAATTATCATTTCATCCTTTTTTCATCACGTTTTTAATAACTTTGTCATTTTTTCTATACAAAAAAAGCAGTAAATGTACGATTTAAAACAATCCCTACTGGCCTGTGGCTATTGTGGCCCATGTGAAAATTTAAATTTACTCAAATGGGCCATACGTGCTGGTGCCAGTTCACAATTTTTCAATGATTTAATTTACTGGCTGGAGTCCCAATTGAATATGGTTATATCAACACAGCAAGTGCGCGATAATATAACACGTTTATTTAGCATGCTACGCCATTCCATACTAATGAAACCAAGCTATGGATCAGAAGCAGCCGTGAATCCAAAAGAATTTCGTTTACAAACCATAAAGGTATTAATACGACAACTACAATTAAGAAAATTACCCGAACGCTTGCAGCAGGTGAATACTCAAAGTCCACAAGGAGATCAGGGTAATGTTCCCGACTTTAGACGTTTGACGGTGACTTTGAATTTGAATAGAAAATCGAATACGGGAGATTGGAATCAACGCCTGGTGCGTTGCAATGCAAATATGTTGGAAATATAATGA
Source organism: Lucilia sericata (assembly GCF_015586225.1). NCBI lineage: Eukaryota > Metazoa > Arthropoda > Insecta > Diptera > Calliphoridae > Lucilia > Lucilia sericata. The sequence continues at coordinate 123,963 of NW_023994390.1, read as the reverse complement.
AATTGTTGTTGTGAATAAGATAAGTTAGAAAACTATATTAATAAATAAAAATACTACTTTTATGTGAATGGAATCATTTTGGTTTCTTATTTAAAATACAAAATACTTCCCCCTTATTCACAAACAAAATTTTTATTTTATAAACGGTTTATAAATTAGATTTTGTATGGAAATTTTGTTTTATAAACCTTTTATAAAATAAAAATGTTGTTTGTGAATAAGGGGTTTAAAAAACAAAAGTTACAAATTGGATTTTTTAAATATAAAGTTTCTTGATCGGATGTACATATTTCGAAATAAGATCGAAATTTTAAAGACCTAATTAAGGGAGCAAATATTCTTATTGGTCTAATTCCGCTTAATTTTTTTTTTCATTTTGTTAAATTAGGTTCGTGCTCAAGTTGTTCTAAATTCTGTTTAATCCGGACAATCTATATACTAGTTCAAGGATATAGCTAAACAAATGTTTTTCTTTTTATTTCTGTTTATTTTTGTAATATTTAATTAGTGTATCACTTTAATTTAATTAAATGCTGATATTTAATTTATTTTTTTGTGAGTTCTCATCGGCATCCATAATATATATTTATTCGAAAACTTCGATTCTTAGTATTCATCCTTTTTAACGTCTGTGGCCACCACTTCCGCCGCCACCACGATTATAATTTGAGCGTCCTCGGTAGCCTCCACCACCGCCACCACGATTATTATCACGATCATTTTGTTGATAATGACCGCCGCCTCGATCATTACTTTGATAATGATTGCCACCGCCTTGATAATTTCCACCACCACCACCTCCTCCTTGATGATGATCTTGGCCTCGTTGAGTCCAGCCAGAACCTTGAACGCGGCCACTACCCTGTATCCAATTTTGATCACGTTGAGGCTGTTCATAGTTTTGTTGATGTTGCTGTTGAGCTTGATAATGATGCTGTTGAGGTTGTCGCTGAGGTTGGGCATTCTGTTGCCAGTTACCACCCCCGCCGCCGCCGCCACCACCTCCTCTACCGCCTCTAAAATTGCCACCACCACCACGTCCCCCAGGACCAGAAGCTCTTTGCTGTTGCCATGAAGGCATTTCGGGAGGTGGTGGTGCATGCTCATGAGCTCTACCACCACGATCGGGTACACTACCTATGACATGTTTTTGTATTTTCGTAGCCGTATTCTTGCGCACATTGGCCGAACTGGTTTTCTCTATAATAGCCAAATCGGAACGAGCCGCCAACAGAGCTACTATATTCGTATCTTCACCACCATATTTTAAATGTTCCATATCTTTTAATTTCTTTTGGAATCTTTCGACAATTTCATTTTCACGCGATCTCATTTTATCGGACCATTGAAAACTTTGCACGGTTACCTCTAGACGTGTCAAGAGAACCTGCCTTCTTAAATTATACTCTTTATCGAGATCTTCATAGATCTCCTGTAACTTTTTCCATTGAGCATCCGTCAAT
>NW_023994390.1:72500-117500 GCF_015586225.1 Lucilia sericata | reverse complement strand
TTATTTTAGTTCAATCAATGGCACATAAAAGTCTCTCAAATTTTAGTCTATCGAAAGGTTTTTAATTTTTTCTTTTTTATAAATGAGTCTCAATCCCACAAATATTGAATACAGTTTCCCGCTTTTTCTTTCTAAACAATTGTAAATTATTTAATAAAAAGTACATTTTTTAGAACCAAGATACTAAACTAGAATAGAACTAGAACTGAACTAGAACTGAACTAGAACTGAACTAGAACTGAACTAGAACTGAACTAGAACTGAACTAGAACTGAACTAGAACTGAACTAGAACTGAACTAGAACTGAACTAGAACTGAACTAAAACTGAACTAGAACTGAACTAGAACTGAACTAGAAACTGAACTAGAACTAGAACTGAACTAGAACTGAACTAGAACTGAACTAGAACTGAACTAGAACTGAACTAGAACTGAACTAGAACTGAACTAGAACTGAACTAGAACTGAACTAGAACTGAACTAGAACTGAACTAGAACTGAACTAGAACTGAACTAGAACTGAACTAGAACTGAACTAGAACTGAACTAGAACTGAACTAGAACTGAACTAGAACTGAACTAGAACTAGAACTGAACTAGAACTAGAACTGAACTAGAACTGAACTAGAACTGAACTAGAACTGAACTAGAACTGAACTAGAACTGAACTAGAACTGAACTAGAACTGAACTAGAACTGAACTAGAACTGAACTAGAACTGAAATAGAACTGAACTAGAACTGAACTAGAACTGAACTAGAACTTAACTAGAACTGAACTAGAACTGAACTAGAACTGAACTAGAACTGAGCTAGAACTGAACTAGAACTGAACTAGAACTGAACTAGAACTGAACTAGAACTGAACTAGAACTGAACTAGAACTGAACTAGAACTGAACTAGAACTGAACTAGAACTGAACTAGAACTGAACTAGAACTGAACTAGAACTGAACTAGAACTGAACTAGAACTGAACTAGAACTGAACTAGAACTGAACTAGAACTGAACTAGAACTGAACTAGAACTGAACTAGAACTGAACTAGAACTGAACTAGAACTGAACTAGAACTGAACTAGAACTGAACTAGAACTGAACTAGAACTGAACTAGAACTGAACTAGAACTGAACTAGAACTGAACTAGAACTGAACTAGAACTGAACTAGAACTGAACTAGAACTGAACTAGAACTGAACTAGAACTGAACTAGAACTGAACTAGAACTGAACTAGAACTGAACTAGAACTGAACTAGAACTGAACTAGAACTGAACTAGAACTGAACTAGAACTGAACTAGAACTGAACTAGAACTGAACTAGAACTGAACTAGAACTGATCTAGAACTGAACTAGAACTGAACTAGAACTGAACTAGAACTGAACTAGAACTGAACTAGAACTGAACTAGAACTGAACTAGAACTGAACTAGAAGAACTAGAACAGAACTAGAAACTGAACTAGAACTGAACTAGAACTGAACTAGAACTAACTAGAACTGAACTAGAACTAACTAGACTGAACTAGAACTGAACTAGAACTGAACTAGAACTGAACTAGAACTGAACTGAACTAGAACTGAACTGAACTATAACTGAACTAGAACTGAACTAGAACTGAACTAGAACTGAACTAGAAACTGAACTAGAACTGAACTAGAACTGAACTAGAACTGAACTAGAACTGAACTAGAACTGAACTAGAACTGAACTAGAACTGAACTAGAACTGAACTAGAACTGAAACTAGAACTGAACTAGAACTGAACTAGAACTGAACTAGAACCTGAACTAGAACTGAACTAGAACTGAACCAGAACTGAACCAGAACTGAACTAGAACTGAACTAGAAACTGAACTAGAACTGAACTAGACTGACTAGACTGAAACTAGAACTGAACTAGAATGAAACTAGAACTGAACTAGAACTGAACTAGAACTGAACTAGAATTGAACTAGAACTGAACTAGAACTGAACTAGAACTGAACTAGAACTGAACTAGAACTGAACTAGAACTGAACTAGAACTAGAACTGAACAAGAACTGAACCAGAACTGAACTAGAACAACTAGAACTGAACTATAAGCGTTTGGGAAAATATTTTTCATTAGATATTTGGAAAGAGAATCAAATATTAATTGTTTTGATAAGAATTCCTTAATTATTAAGAATAGTTCATTAAACTTTTCTTTGTAAAAAAAAATGCCAAATGACCAAATAATAAAAACCAATCTAATTTAAATATTAAATTTCCAATCTTTTAAAAAAATGTGTTCCGTTTTTTCTTCGTTTATTACATTAAGCTCAAGTTCATTTTGCTAAATTCTAAATAACAATAGGAAGAAATAAGTTTAACTTAATTCCGAAAGAAAATAAAACAAAAAAAGGATTTTCTTATAAAATAAACAGTCTCAAACAAAAATTTATACAATATTTTTTTTAAGCAATTTAAAAATAAAATCAAATAAAAAGATTTTAAAAATTTAAGAATTTTTTGAAAATAAAATTCTTGTTTAAAATTAAACTATGAATACAAAATATAAACCCAGTTAAGAGATTTCTTAAATAAAGAAATCAACTGCTGGAAAAAAGTTTTTAAAAATCATTGTAATATAATTAAAAAGATTCCTTACACAATCTTCAAATTTCCAAAAACAGCTGCTGCCTAACGGTGCGCTTAGCTTTAGAAAATCTAAACAAAACTATATTGGTTATCAACAGCACGGGGTGTAGTATTTTGTGTGGCTCCAGATGAATCTGTAAATTGTATATGTTGCTGCTGATGACGACTAGTTGAACCGCTACCGCTGCCACCGCCACCTGTGGCTGCAGCTTGTGATTGTAGCGAAACACTTGAAGCTCTTAGATATTGTGTCGAATCATTTACGGATGTTATGGGCGATGAGGCTCTAATCATTTCCAAAGCATTCGGTACGGGAGTAGTACGTTGTTCAAACGTTTGATGATGATCGAATGAATTTAAATTTTGTGTCTGAAGAGTGTTGTTGGTTGTGTGATTAAGATGATTTTGGTTGTTGCTTGTTGTATGAGTTGTTGTTCCAGCTGTTATTGTCGTTGTATTAGTTACTTGTAGATGCTGTTGTGATTGGCTTTGTTGCTGCGTCTGCTGCTGATGTTGTTGCTGGTGATTATTATGACGTGTTGCAACACCGGCTGCCAATAATAATGCTAAATCCATTTCATTTGTTTTTAAACGTACACTACAATTCATCGATATCACATCCTGTGACTAAAATTTTAAGAAAATTATGTATATTTATTAATTAGTTCCATTTTTTTTTAATTTAATAAAATTCTTTGTTTAATATTGAAATAAATTAACTACCACATGCCTTAGAAAGAAAGTTTCATTCAATTTAATATATTTAACAACTCAATAGCAACAATTCTTTAAAATGTTATATGAATTCCCTTTAAAATTTTGAAAAAAAGCTAGCAATATAATATTGATATTTTAGGAAATACATATCTCTACTCGTCTACGCATTCCAAAGAAAAGTTTAAAACTACTAAGAAAATTAATTGACATTTTTCAAAAACCAAGTAAATGTAATAAATAATCTTAATAAAGTACTTGACTAACGAACTTAAAAAACGACTCACTTAAAAATATAAAAAAGTAAAACAAATAAAATTGGTAAATTGTATAAAAATCAACGGTAAAACAATTTAACATAGTTATAGTTGAGTCTATTTCAGTTCTAGTTTCAGACTAAGTTCAGTTCTATCAGTTCTATTCAGTTCTAGTTAGATCTCTCCGTTCTAGTTCAGATTCTAGTTCAGTTCTAGTTCAGTTTCTAGTTCAGTTCCTAGTTCAGTCTAGTTCAGTTCTAGTTCAGTTCTAGTTCAGTTCTAGTTCAGTTTCTAGTTCAGTTCTAGTTTCAGTTCCTAGTTTCAGTTCTAGTTCAGTTCTAGTTTCAGTTCTAGTTCCAGTTCTAGTTCAGTTCCTAGTTCAGTTCTAGTTCAGTTCTAGTTCATTCTAGTTCAGTTCTAGTTCAGTTCTAGTTCTAGTTCAGTTCGTAGTTCAGTGTTCTAGTTTCAGTTCTAGTTCAGTTCTAGTTCAGTTTCTAGTTCAGTTCTAGTTCAGTTTCTAGTTCAGTTCTAGTTCAGTTCTAGTTCAGTTCTAGTTCAGTTCTATTCGTTCTAGTTCAGTTCTAGTTCATTTCTAGTTCAGTTCTAGTTCAGTTCTAGTTCAGTTCTAGTTCAGTTCTAGTTCAGTTCTAGTTCAGTTTCTAGTTCATAGTTACTAGTTCAGTTCTAGTTCGTTCTAGTTCAGTTCTAGTTCAGTTCTAGTTCAGTTCTAGTTCAGTTCTAGTTCAGGTCTAGTTCATTCTAGTTCAGTTCTAGTTCAGTTCTAGTTCAGTTCTAGTTCAGGTTCTAGTTCAGTTCTAGTTCAGTTCTAGTTCAGTTCTAGTTCAGTTCTAGTTCAGTTCTAGTTCAGTTCTAGTTCAGTTCTAGTTCAGTCTAGTTCTGTTCAGATTCTAGTTCAGTTCTAGTTCAGTTCTAGTTCAGTTCTAGTTCAGTTCTAGTTCAGTTCTAGTTCAGTTCTAGTTCAGTTCTAGTTCAGTTCTAGTTCAGTTCTAGTTCAGTTCTAGTTCAGTTCTAGTTCAGTTCTAGTTCAGTTCTAGTTCAGTTCTAGTTCAGTTCTAGTTCAGTTCTAGTTCAGTTCTAGTCAGTTCTAGTTCAGTTCTAGTTCAGTTCTAGTTCAGTTCTAGTTCAGTTCTAGTTCAGTTCTAGTTCAGTTCTAGTTCAGTTCTAGTTCAGTTCTAGTTCAGTCTAAATAGTTCAGTTTTAGTAGTTCTGCTCTAGTTCAGTTCTAGTTCTATTTTAGTCCTGTCATGAAAGAACCTTTTCTGAAATTGTTCTATAAAAAAAAGTTCTGTAGAAAATGTTTTCTAAAAAAATGTTTCCTGCTTTTGGACTTATTCCCCCTGAGATGAAATAAAAATTTAAATAAAAAATCTGCACTAAAAAAACTTATAAAAACTTAAAATAAAAAAATAAAAATCATCACTGACACTGAATGGACTCCAAAATTTAGGCTATCTCACATGTCTCGGTGATGGATCTTGTTGCTGCTGTGATGTACCATTAACACTGGCAGTGGAGGCTCCCACTCCCGTTCCGCCGCCTCCTGTTGCTGATGTACCATTATTATCTAGAGCCGACGTTAAACCATTCGTCGTTTCATTGATTTGATTATTATTGTAAGGAACTCCTTGATTGTGTATGTACTCGGTGAGAGTAACATCGGATGTGCCGCCCGATTCGAGAGGAATAGGATTGTGGCGGAAATGTTCCAACATTTCCTGTATGGAAGGGAACCACAAGTGCTGCACTCGACACTGCCCCTTATCGGATAGTGTCATGCGCAAATGTTTGGCACGCCCATTGAAATTAAAGGTGAGTACAAATTCACCCTTGCGGGTCTCACTCTGACGTACTAGGAAGAAACCATGACCTTGTGCCTCATTCTGTAAAACCATACGAGCAGCATCTGAACGCGGTAATGTGCCATGGAACCAGGGATACTGTCGCATTTCATTCGTTATGTCTATGACATTTAAATCAGAATCGGGATCAATACCATCACAGGGTTCTATATTACTAGAGGAAGATAAACGTTGTTCACCGCGCCTTGGTGGTACATCAGGTCCTGCTGTCGTGCATTGTGTATCTGGAACAGCACTATCGGCTGCTCCAGCTTGCAGTGTGGAGAGAGCATTTTCGGATAGAGAGCTACTGGGTGCCACATTACCATTTGAGCCCATGGCATTTTGTTGATGATACTGGGGATTTTGTACAGCATTTAACATGCTGTTGGTATTTGAATTCATTATAACAGGAGAGGTTTGCATGGCGGCAGCCATTACTTCGGTATCCGTAGTGGGCTGTTGGGTGGGTGGTGTACGCATACAATAGCGTATAGTTGCCAACCAGCTGCGCATATCATCGGCATCTTGAGCCTCTATAACATATTCCATATTATTGTCGGCCTTTAAAACAAACGTATTCTCCCGATCGGGCATTTCCAAGGCGGTCGTTTCGCGGGCCTCTGAAATTAGGAAACAAAAAACTCCACAACGTGGCTGCGAAGGAAAACTTTACAATAAAACTGCATTCTTTTATTTATGATTATCATTAATTTTTACCTTAGCTGCTTTGGGTGGCATATAGAATTCCAACATATACCCTCCCACTGCCTTCACCAATGCCAAACGACATTTTCTCCCATTTTTGTGTGCCCGTTGGTTGATCCAAACTTTCTGGTGTCAAGTTATTGACTATACCATCTTTGCGACATTCTACTACAATTTTAGCAAATTTCTTATTACTCTTACTGTTTCCCTCTTCGTCGGAACTTTTGTGAAATAGTGTCTGTAAAAATAGAAAATTCTAATGATATTACGTTTTTCAATTACTGCTCCCATTAAGATATCTTCGAGAGTGCCCTTCATTATGAGATTTTCAATTTACAAACCTTTCCTTTGCGTAATCCCTTAAAGGATAGTCGACGAAAGAATGCTTTATGGAAGATTTTTGGGGATTCTTCAGAGTAGTCACTCTCTTCAAGCGCGCCATTGCCGACCTGAAATGTATAAAAGACATTTTTGAGTGTGATTTCTCATTAATTTGAAGCTCTAGATATGTTTTCTTTTACTTCTAGTTCAGTTGTATTTCAGTTCAAGTTCAGTTCTAGTTCAGTTCTAGTTCAGTTCTAGTTCAGTTCTAGTTCAGTTCTAGTTCAGTTCTAGTTCAGTTCTAGTTCAGTTCTAGTTCAGTTCTAGTTCAGTTCTAGTTCAGTTCTAGTTCAGTTCTAGTTCAGTTCTAGTTCAGTTCTAGTTCAGTTCTAGTTCAGTTCTAGTTCAGTTCTAGTTCAGTTCTAGTTCAGTTCTAGTTCAGTTCTAGTTCAGTTCTAGTTCAGTTCTAGTTCAGTTCTAGTTCAGTTCTAGTTCAGTTCTAGTTCAGTTCTAGTTCAGTTCTAGTTCAGTTCTAGTTCAGTTCTAGTTCAGTTCTAGTTCAGTTCTAGTTCAGTTCTAGTTCTAGTTCAGTTCTAGTTCAGTTCAGTTCTTCAGTTCTAGTTTAGTTCTAGTTCAGTTCTAGTTCAGTTCTAGTTCAGCTCTAGTTCAGTTCTAGTTCAGTTCTAGTTCAGTTCTAGTTCAGTTCTAGTTCAGTTCTAGTTCAGTTCTAGTTCAGTTCTAGTTCAGTTCTAGTTCAGTTCTAGTTCAGTTCTAGTTCAGTTCTAGTTCAGTTCTAGTTCAGTTCTAGTTTAGTTCTAGTTCAGTTCTAGTTCAGTTCTAGTTCAGCTCTAGTTCAGTTCTAGTTCAGTTCTAGTTCAGTTCTAGTTCAGTTCTAGTTCAGTTCTAGTTCAGTTCTAGTTCAGTTCTAGTTCAGTTCTAGTTCAGTTCTAGTTCAGTTCTAGTTCAGTTCTAGTTCAGTTCTAGTTCAGTTCTAGTTCAGTTCTTTCTAGTTCAGTTCTAGTTCAGTTCTAGTTCAGTTCTAGTTCAGTTCTAGTTCAGTTCTAGTTCAGTTCTAGTTCAGTTCTAGTTCAGTTCTAGTTCAGTTCTAGTTCAGTTCTAGTTCAGTTCTAGTTCAGTTCTAGTTCAGTTCTAGTTCAGTTCTAGTTCAGTTCTAGTTCAGTTCTAGTTCAGTTCTAGTTCAGTTCTAGTTCAGTTCTAGTTCAGTTCTAGTTCAGTTCTAGTTCAGTTCTAGTTCAGTTCTAGTTCAGTTCTAGTTCAGTTCTAGTTCAGTTCTAGTTCAGTTCTAGTTCAGTTCTAGTTCAGTTCTAGTTCAGTTCTAGTTCAGTTCTAGTTCAGTTCTAGTTCAGTTCTAGTTCAGTTCTAGTTCAGTTCTAGTTCAGTTCTAGTTCAGTTCTAGTTCAGTTCTAGTTCAGTTCTAGTTCAGTTCTAGTTCAGTTCTAGTTCAGTTCTAGTTCAGTTCTAGTTCAGTTCTAGTTCAGTTCTAGTTCAGTTCTAGTTCAGTTCTAGTTCAGTTCTAGTTCAGTTCTAGTTCAGTTCTAGTTCAGTTCTAGTTCAGTTCTAGTTCAGTTCTAGTTCAGTTCTAGTTCAGTTCTAGTTCAGTTCTAGTTCAGTTCTAGTTCAGTTCTAGTTCAGTTCTAGTTCAGTTCTAGTTCAGTTCTAGTTCAGTTCTAGTTCAGTTCTAGTTCAGTTCTAGTTCAGTTCTAGTTCAGTTCTAGTTCAGTTCTAGTTCAGTTCTAGTTCAGTTCTAGTTCAGTTCTAGTTCAGTTCTAGTTCAGTTCTAGTTCAGTTCTAGTTCAGTTCTAGTTCAGTTCTAGTTCAGTTCTAGTTCAGTTCTAGTTCAGTTCTAGTTCAGTTCTAGTTCAGTTCTAGTTCAGTTCTAGTTCAGTTCTAGTTCAGTTCTAGTTCAGTTCTAGTTCAGTTCTAGTTCAGTTCTAGTTCAGTTCTAGTTCAGTTCTAGTTCAGTTCTAGTTCAGTTCTAGTTCAGTTCTAGTTCAGTTCTAGTTCAGTTCTAGTTCAGTTCTAGTTCAGTTCTAGTTCAGTTCTAGTTCAGTTCTAGTTCAGTTCTAGTTCAGTTCTGGTTCAGTTCTGGTTCAGTTCTTGTTCAGTTCTTGTTCAGTTCTAGTTCAGTTCTAGTTCAGTTCTAGTTCAGTTCTGGTTCAGTTCTAGTTCAGTTCTAGTTCAGTTATAGTACAGTTGTAGTTCAGTTATAGTTCAGTTATAGTTCAGTTATAGTTCAGTTATAGTTCCGTTATTGTTTAGTTCTTGTTTAGTTTTATCTCCTTTCTAGTACTGTGCAGAATATGGTACTTACTTTTAAATTATTACGCCTACGAAAGAATTCCTTTTCAAAGTGTTCAGCGAATGATTCCAAAAACTTTTGACCAAAATTACGATGTGATAGATTACGTGCCTCTTCGGGCGTTAAACTCCCATTTATGTAATTGATGCAAGCTTTGGCAAAATCAGCAGCGGCAACACGAGCATGACGATCGGAAAACTCTTCCCAACTGGTACCACACGAATAGGGTATACCGGAAGAGGTTGAGTTTAACATACTGGTACTTGGAATTAAATCAGATGCAACGGCGCCACCTACCGCTCCACCAGAACTGCCACCTAAACTACTGCCACCAGTGCCACCAATGTAACCGCCAATGCTAAAAGCAGCCGTACTATTGCCACCCATTATTCTATTTGTTGCTGTTGTCGCTACCCCAACAAATTAAAAACAAAAAGAAAATAAATTTCAATTACAAGAGTAAGAGAAAATAAAAAGAGCGTGAGTGTGTGTCTCTTTTTATTTAAATATCTTCCAAGATTTGATCCTCTTTTACAGCTGTCTGTCTGTATGTCTACACGCCTGCTATCTGTCTGTCTGGCTTTTAATATATAGTTTTGGTTGCTTTAGTTTCTATATAGGAATCATCAACTATTTATGTGGGGTATGCTTGGCTAGTTGTTGACGTTACTCCTACACATAAATTCTTTTAGAAGATTGACACAATTCAGCCAGCAGTATGGTTGTTTATATTTTTATTTATTTATTTTCTTGATCGTTTACGTTGTTTTATAGTTTGTGTGAGTGAGACCCAAAACAATCTGTGATACGACAATTATTTTCTTCTTTTGTTCTTTTTAATTTGCTTTAAAGGAATGATGTTTTTGTTGTGATGTATAAATTGTCTGCAACGAAATAGGAATATAGAGATATGATGAATTTAGAAGAGGGAGGAAACCACCAGACAACTATAATATACTCATACATCTAATGAAAATAAACGAATGACCGACTAACCAGCCAGGCAGCCAGCTAGCTAGCACACACTCATGTGACATAAATTTCAATTAGTTACGCTAATTTTAATTACAATTTTAAAACAAATAACACGTTCGTACAATTTCATTCATAATTTAATGCACTATTAAGAAATCGTACATTCTTTCTCATTTCATTCTTTTTTGAGATTTTCGAGTTATATACATACATACGTAATTCATTCTCTGTCTCTGTATATTTTTATCACTCTCGCTCTTATTTCTTTCAGTGGCCAGATTGTTAATATTATGAGAAGTAAGAGAAAACATATGTTTATATTAAGGGAAATCTCATAAATAAGGATCATATTTTATTATTGGAATAATAATGATACTCTTAAGCTGTTACAGGCAGGATTATAGACATTTTGTAACCATAAATTAGATTTTTATATGTATTTGTAATAAATTATTGAGTTAAAATGAACAGGGGATGCTTTTTTCACATAGTTCCAGTTTAAGCCCAGAAAAAGGAATTAGTCAATTTGTTCTAGTTCTGTTCTAGTTCTAGTTCTGTTCTAGTTCTGTTCTAGTTCTGTTCTAGTTCTGTTCTAGTTCTGTTCTAGTTCTGTTCTAGTTCTGTTCTAGTTCTGTTCTAGTTCTGTTCTAGTTCTGTTCTAGTTCTGTTCTAGTTCTGTTCTAGTTCTGTTCTAGTTGTTCTAGTTCTGTTCTAGTTCTGTTCTAGTTCTGTTCTAGTTCTGTTCTAGTTCTGTTCTAGTTCTGTTCTAGTTCTGTTCTAGTTCTGTTCTAGTTCTGTTCTAGTTCTGTTCTAGTTCTGTTCTAGTTCTGTTCTAGTTCTGTTCTAGTTCTGTTCTAGTTCTGTTCTAGTTCTGTTCTAGTTCTGTTCTAGTTCTGTTCTAGTTCTGTTCTAGTTCTGTTCTAGTTCTGTTCTAGTTCTGTTCTAGTTCTGTTCTAGTTCTGTTCTAGTTCTGTTCTAGTTCTGTTCTAGTTCTGTTCTAGTTCTGTTCTAGTTCTGTTCTAGTTCTGTTCTAGTTCTGTTCTAGTTCTGTTCTAGTTCTGTTCTAGTTCTGTTCTAGTTCTGTTCTAGTTCTGTTCTAGTTCTGTTCTAGTTCTGTTCTAGTTCTGTTCTAGTTCTGTTCTAGTTCTGTTCTAGTTCTGTTCTAGTTCTGTTCTAGTTCTGTTCTAGTTCTGTTCTAGTTCTGTTCTAGTTCTGTTCTAGTTCTGTTCTAGTTCTGTTCTAGTTCTGTTCTAGTTCTGTTCTAGTTCTGTTCTAGTTCTGTTCTAGTTCTGTTCTAGTTCTGTTCTAGTTCTGTTCTAGTTCTGTTCTAGTTCTGTTCTAGTTCTGTTCTAGTTCTGTTCTAGTTCTGTTCTAGTTCTAGTTCTGTTCTAGTTCTGTTCTAGTTCTGTTCTAGTTCTGTTCTAGTTCTATTCTAGTTCTGTTCTAGTACTGTTCTAGTTCTGTTCTAGTTCAGTTCTAGTTCTGTTCTAATTCTGTTCTAGTTCTGTTCTAGTTCTGTTCTAGTTCTGTTCTAATTCTGTTCTAGTTCAGTTCTAGTTCAGTTCTAGTTCAGTTGTAGTTCTGTTTTAGTTCTGTTCTAGTTCTGTTCTAGTTCTGTTCTAGTTCTGTTCTAGTTCTGTTCTAGTTCTGTTCTAGTTCTGTTCTAGTTCTGTTCTAGTTCTGTTCTAGTTCTGTTCTAGTTCTGTTCTAGTTCTGTTCTAGTTATGTTCTAGTTCTGTTCTAGTTATGCTCTAGTTATGTTCTAATTCTGTTCTAGTTCTGTTCTAGTTCTGTTCTGGCTCTGTTCTATTATTACTCTGTTCTAGTATTACACTGTTCTAGTATTGCTCTGTTCTAGTATTACTCAGTTTTAGTATTGCTCTGTTCTAGTGTTACTCTGTTCTACTATTGCTCATATTCTGTTCTATTATTATTCTAGTTCAGAAAACATTGCATCAAATGCCGGTCTCCAAAGCCGTTAGTTAGGCTACGGATGCAATAGTATATTGACAATGACCCTATTGCATACTGAGATTAAAAATTTTTAGTACAATTTTGATTATTAATTTGATGGAATTTCTTAAATCACTATATACAACTCTATAAATACTCAACGGTCTGGTAAGATTTTTAGAAGATGATTAATGATGCAAAAACAAACAAAACATATTTAGTAAACAATAACAAAAACAATACTTATTAAAACGAAAATTGGCAAATATGTCTGTAATATATTAATCAATATGTCAGTCTGTCTTACACACTAAAAAAGTAATAACAATAATAACAACAAACAAACAAAACCGATTTATTTATGGCCCACATGTGTCAATCGTTTAGCGCAAAGAAGAAGAAAAAACCGGAAATCCGACACCTCCAAAAACAAAATATGAACAAACAGCAACAACTAATACGAGACTGGAAATAAACAGACAACGACTCACACTTATAAAAATGTGTATTTGTGTTTATACTAGTAGTGGCAACCAGAATATAGCTGCCAAAGAATCCACTAGGCCAGACATTTAACAAAACAATCAAAAAAAAACACACATAAACTAAATAACAAATAATTTTTAAATGAAACAAACTTGTTTAATAAAATAAATTATTAACAAAATAAAATCAATATTAACAAATATTAAATACTTTATAATTAAATAAATGGCAACAAACAAACAAGGGTGTGAAGTTAAATTCGTCGGCCAGATACGTCCCACACCACATATGTCAAATACGTTCCACATACTATAAAATTCGTTTTCAAATGAACTAAAATTTATTTTTAATAAAACGAGCACCAAATAAAATGTTTTTTAAGAAATAAAGTAACATTATATTAAAATATATTCAAAAAATTAATATATAAAATAAAAATTAGTTAAAATAATTTTATACTCGTCAAATATGGTAGTAAAATATAGAATTTTCAAATGCAAAAAACAGACACTTGGAGAAGACATGAATCGGGGTACCGGCAGAGTGGAAGTAGCCCAGGACTAGTTCTTTACAAAAACATATAGTTTGTATGCAATTCCAGCTCTGGATAATTTTGAAAAATTTTTTTAAAAAAACATCAAATTTTGCCAAAAACAGTGGAATTTTCAAGTGGATCCAAAGGGCATTTGGAGAAGACATGAATCGGGGTACCGAAAAACTGGAAGTAGCCCAGGACTAGTTCTTTCCAAAAACATATAGTTTGTATGCAATTTCAGCTCTGGATAATTTTGAAAAAATTTTTTAAAAAAACATCAAATTTTGCCAAAAATAGTGGAATTTTCAAGTGGATCCAATGGGCATTTGGAGAAGACATGAATCGGGGTACCGCAAAACTGGAAGTAGCCCAGGACTAGTTCTTTACAAAAACATATAGTTTGTATGCAATTCCAGCTCAGGATAATTTTGACGATTTTTGAAAAAAACATCAAATTTTGCCAAAAATAGTGGAATTTTCAAGTGGATCAAAAGGGCATTTGGAGAAGACATGAATCGGGGTACCGAAAAACTGGAAGTAGCCCAGGACAAGTTCTTTCCAAAAACATATAGTTTATATGCAATTCCAGCTCAGGATAATTTTGACGATTTTTTGAAAAACATCAAATTTTGCCAAAAATAGTGGAATTTTCAAGTGGATCAAAAGGGCATTTGGAGAAGACATGAATCGGGGTACCGAAAAACTGGAAGTAGCCCAGGACTAGTTCTTTCCAAAAATGTATAGTTTATATGCAATTCCAGCTCAGGATAATTTTGACGATTTTTTGAAAAATCATCAAATTTTGCCAAAAATTGAGGAATTTTCAAGTGGATCCAATGGGCATTTGGAGAAGACATGAATCGGGGTACCGAAAAACTGGAAGTAGCCCAGGACTAGTTCGTTCCAAAAATATAAAGTTTATATGCAATTCCAGCTCAGGATAATTTTGACGATTTTTTGAAAAAACATCAAATTTTGCCAAAAATAGTAGAATTTTCAAGTGGATCAAAAGGGCATTTGGAGAAGACATGAATCGGGGTACCGAAAAACTGGAAGTAGCCCAGGACTAGTTCTTTCCAAAAACTATAGTTTGTATGCAATTCCAGCTCTGGATAATTTTGACGATTTTTTGAAAAAATCATCAAATTTTGCCGAAAAATGATGGAATTTTCAAGTGGATCCAATGGGCATTTGGAGAAGACATGAATCGGGGTACCGAAAAACTGGAAGTAGCCCAGGACTAGTTCGTTCCAAAAATATAAAGTTTATATGCAATTCCAGCTCAGGATAATTTTGACGATTTTTTGAAAAAACATCAAATTTTGCCAAAAATAGTAGAATTTTCAAGTGGATTCAAAAGGGCATTTGGAGAAGACATGAAATCGGGGTACCGAAAAACTGGAAGTAGCCCAGGACTAGTTCTTTCCAAAACATTATAGTTTGTATGCAATTCCAGCTCTGGATAATTTTGACGATTTTTTGAAAAAATCATCAAATTTTGCCGAAAAATGATGGAATTTTCAAGTGGATCCAATGGGCATTTGGAGAAGACATGAATCGGGGTACCGAAAAACTGGAAGTAGCCCAGGACTAGTTCGTTCCAAAAATATAAAGTTTATATGCAATTCCAGCTCAGGATAATTTTGACGATTTTTTGAAAAAACATCAAATTTTGCCAAAAATTGAGGAATTTTCAAGTTGATTAAAAGGGCATTTGGAGAAGACATAAATCGGGGTACCGAAAAACTGGAAGTAGCCCAGGACTAGTTCTTTCCAAAAATGTATAGTTTATATGCAATTCCAGCTCTGGATAATTTTGACGATTTTTTGAAAAATCATCAAATTTTGCCAAAAATAGTGGAATTTTCAAGTGGCTCCAAAGAGCATTTGGAGAAGACATGAATCGGGGTACCGAAAAGCTGGAAGTAGCCCAGGACTAGTTCGTTCCAAACATATATAGTTTATATGCAATTTCAGCTCTGGATAATTTTGACGATTTTTTGAAAAAACATCAAATTTTGCCGAAAATTGAGGAATTTTCAGGTGGCTCCAAAGAGCATTTGGAGAAGACATGAATCGGGGTACCGAAAAACTGGAAGTAGCCCAGGACTAGTTCTTTCCAAAAATGTATAGTTTATATGCAATTCCAGCTCTGGATAATTTTGACGATTTTTTGAAAAATCATCAAATTTTGCCAAAAATAGTGGAATTTTCAAGTGGATCCAATGGGCATTTGGAGAAGACATGAATCGGGGTACCGAAAAACTGGAAGTAGCCCAGGACTAGTTCTTTGCAAAAATATATAGTTTATATGCAATTCCAGCTCAGGATAATTTTGCCGATTTTTTGAAAAATCATCAAATTTTGCCAAAAATAGTGGAATTTTCAAGTGGCTCCAAAGAGCATTTGGAGAAGACATGAATCGGGGTACCGAAAAACTGGAAGTAGCCCAGGGCTAGTTCTTTCCAAAAATGTATAGTTTATATGCAATTCCAGCTCTGAATAATTTTGACGATTTTTTGGAAAATCATCAAATTTTGCCAAAAATAGTGGAATTTTCAAGTGGCTCCAAAGAGCATTTGGAGAAGACATGAATCGGGGTACCGAAAAACTGGAAGTAGCCCAGGACCAGTTCGTTCCAAAAATATATAGTTTATATGCAATTCCAGCTCAGGATAATTTTGACGATTTTTTTGAAAAAACATCAAATTTTGCCAAAAATAGTAGAATTTTCAAGTGGATCAAAAGGGCATTTGGAGAAGACATGAATCGGGGTACCGAAAAACTGGAAGTAGCCCAGGACCAGTTCGTTCCAAAAATATAAAGTTTATATGCAATTCCAGCTCAGGATAATTTTGACGATTTTTTGAAAAATCATCAAATTTTGCCAAAAATAGTGGAATTTTCAAGTGGATCCAAAGAGCATTTGGAGAAGACATGAATCGAGGTACCGAAAAACTGGAAGTAGCCCAGGACTAGTTCTTTCCAAAAATGTATAGCTTATATGCAATTCCAGCTCTGGATAATTTTGACGATTTTTTGAAAAGGCATAAAATTTTGCGAAAAATGTAGGTAGTTTCGGGTCGATACTGTTATTCTTATTATGAAAAACATTTCGAAAATCAACGTCTGTTGTTCAATATTTGATTTGAATTTTCGTTTTTACAGTTTTTACGTGTAAATAAAATACTTTCAATAAAAAATAAACATTTCTTTCATATTGTTTTTAATTTTTATTAATATTAAATATCACTCAATGAACTCTTTTTAAAGAATTATCTTGACGGCAGTTCAAAATTTCATTTTGTGAATAAATAATGAGAGTGATTGAGGTAGCAAAATATTGTTGTAAGTTTTCCATGAAAATTATGCATATTTTATTGCTTCGCTGACAATAGGTTTGATCGTTTTGGGCGCTGTTAATTTGTTGTTGGGATCGCCGTTTTTTATATATGATTTTTGTAATTTGTTTATGACAGCACATTTTTTCTTGTGTTTTTTATATTCTCAGGTAATAATAATAATGTAAAAATAGAGTCCCTTCGACTCTACTTGACCGTTCGCGCGTAGTGAACTACCACGATAACCATTCTCAGGTAATATTTTTCGTATTCGTTGAAAAATTGAAAAAAAAAACTCTACAATAACTCAAAAAAATGAATAAATTGTTTGAGAAAATTCGCAAAATGCCATACCCAGTTGCCTTTCCTTTTGTGAAATCTTTGATTTTTAGGACTTATTTCTAATTTTTCAATGACTTTATCTTGAAAGTCAAATGAATAGTGAAATTCAGTTGAATTTCTAGAAATTAAAAATTTTAAAAGATTTCATAAAAACACTTGTAATTCTTTGCGAATATTGGGAAATGTCTTAAAAAATTAAAGATTTCACAAAAACTCTAGAACAAGTCGAAAAAAGTTAAGCTCTTTGTTGAGAAAATTCTCAAAATTCCCTACACAGTTGCTATGGTGTCAGAAGTTTTGACCATATTTAGGGATCGATTCTTTTATTGATCGTTTATAACAACACAAGTGTTGAGGATTGAAAGGTAATTTTTGTACGTACATATGTATGAATGTACATATTTTATGATTTTGTGTAACATATGCTTTTTATGTTTTTTTCAAAAAATCTTCAAAATTATCCAGAGCTGGAATTGCATATAACCTATATATTTTTGGAAAGAACTGGTCCTGGGTTACTTCCAGTTTTTCGGTACCCCGATTCATGTCTTCTCCAAATGCCCTTTTAATCAACTTGAAAATACCACTATTTTTGGCAAAATTTGATGTTTTTTCAAAAAATCTTCAAAATTATCCAGAGCTGGAATTGCATATAAACTTTATATTTTTGGAACGAACTGGTCCTGGGCTACTTCCAGTTTTTCGGTACCCCGATTCATGTCTTCTCCAAATGCCCTTTTGATCCACTTGAAAATTCCACTATTTTTGGCAAAATTTGATGTTTTTTCAAAAAATCGTCAAAATTATCCTGAGCTGGAATTGCATATAAACTTTATATTTTTGGAAAGAACTGGTCCTGGGCTACTTCCAGTTTTTCGGTACCCCGATTCATGTCTTCTCCAAATGCCCATTGGATCCACTTGAAAATTCCACTATTTTTGGCAAAATTTGATGTTTTTTCAAAAAATCGTCAAAATTATCCAGAGCTGGAATTGCATATAAACTATACATTTTTGGAAAGAACTAGTCCTGGGCTACTTCCAGTTTTTCGGTACCCCGATTCATGTCTTCTCCAAATGCTCTTTGGAGCCACTTGAAAATTCTACTATTTTTGGCAAAATTTGACGTTTTTTCAAAAAATCGTCAAAATTATCCTGAGCTGGAATTGCATATAAACTTTATATTTTTGGAACGAACTAGTCCTGGGCTACTTCCAGTTTTTCGGTACCCCGATTCATGTCTTCTCCAAATGCCCATTGGATCCACTTGAAAATTCCTCAATTTTTGGCAAAATTTGATGATTTTTCAAAAAATCGTCAAAATTATCCTGAGCTGGAATTGCATATAAACTATACATTTTTGGAAAGAACTAGTCCTGGGCTACTTCCAGTTTTTCGGTACCCCGATTCATGTCTTCTCCAAATGCCCTTTTGATCCACTTGAAAATTCCACTATTTTTGGCAAAATTTGATGTTTTTTCAAAAAATCGTCAAAATTATCCAGAGCTGGAATTACATATAAACTATACATTTTTGGAAAGAACTAGTCCTGGGCTACTTCCAGTTTTTCGGTACCCCGATTCATGTCTTCTCCAAATGCTCTTTGGAGCCACTTGAAAATTCCACTATTTTTGGCAAAATTTGATGATTTTTCAAAAAATCGTCAAAATTATCCAGAGCTGGAATTGCATATAAGCTATATATTTTTGGAAAGAACTAGTCCTGGGCTACTTCCAGTTTTTCGGTACCCCGATTCATGTCTTCTCCAAATGCCCGTAGGATCCACTTGAAAATTCCTCTATTTTTGGCAAAATTTGATGATTTTTCAAAAAATCGTCAAAATTATCCAGAGCTGGAATTACATATAAACTATACATTTTTGGAAAGAACTAGTCCTGGGCTACTTCCAGTTTTTCGGTACCCCGATTCATGTCTTCTCCAAATGCTCTTTGGAGCCACTTGAAAATTCCACTATTTTTGGCAAAATTTGATGATTTTTCAAAAATTCGTCAAAATTATCCAGAGCTGGAATTGCATATAAACTATACATTTTTGGAAAGAACTAGTCCTGGGCTACTTCCAGTTTTTCAGTACCCCGATTCATGTCTTCTCCAAGTGTCTGTTTTTTGCATTTGAAAATTCTATATTTTACTACCATATTTGACGAGTATAAAATTATTTTAACTAATTTTTATTTTATATATTAATTTTTTGAATATATTTTAATATAATGTTACTTTATTTCTTAAAAATTCTACTATTTT
This sequence comes from Lucilia sericata, assembly GCF_015586225.1. NCBI lineage: Eukaryota > Metazoa > Arthropoda > Insecta > Diptera > Calliphoridae > Lucilia > Lucilia sericata. The sequence continues at coordinate 98,804 of NW_023994390.1, read as the reverse complement.
TGGCAAAATTTGACGTTTTTTCAAAAAATCGTCAAAATTATCCTGAGCTGGAATTGCATATAAACTTTATATTTTTGGAACGAACTAGTCCTGGGCTACTTCCAGTTTTTCGGTACCCCGATTCATGTCTTCTCCAAATGCCCATTGGATCCACTTGAAAATTCCTCAATTTTTGGCAAAATTTGATGATTTTTCAAAAAATCGTCAAAATTATCCTGAGCTGGAATTGCATATAAACTATACATTTTTGGAAAGAACTAGTCCTGGGCTACTTCCAGTTTTTCGGTACCCCGATTCATGTCTTCTCCAAATGCCCTTTTGATCCACTTGAAAATTCCACTATTTTTGGCAAAATTTGATGTTTTTTCAAAAAATCGTCAAAATTATCCAGAGCTGGAATTACATATAAACTATACATTTTTGGAAAGAACTAGTCCTGGGCTACTTCCAGTTTTTCGGTACCCCGATTCATGTCTTCTCCAAATGCTCTTTGGAGCCACTTGAAAATTCCACTATTTTTGGCAAAATTTGATGATTTTTCAAAAAATCGTCAAAATTATCCAGAGCTGGAATTGCATATAAGCTATATATTTTTGGAAAGAACTAGTCCTGGGCTACTTCCAGTTTTTCGGTACCCCGATTCATGTCTTCTCCAAATGCCCGTAGGATCCACTTGAAAATTCCTCTATTTTTGGCAAAATTTGATGATTTTTCAAAAAATCGTCAAAATTATCCAGAGCTGGAATTACATATAAACTATACATTTTTGGAAAGAACTAGTCCTGGGCTACTTCCAGTTTTTCGGTACCCCGATTCATGTCTTCTCCAAATGCTCTTTGGAGCCACTTGAAAATTCCACTATTTTTGGCAAAATTTGATGATTTTTCAAAAATTCGTCAAAATTATCCAGAGCTGGAATTGCATATAAACTATACATTTTTGGAAAGAACTAGTCCTGGGCTACTTCCAGTTTTTCAGTACCCCGATTCATGTCTTCTCCAAGTGTCTGTTTTTTGCATTTGAAAATTCTATATTTTACTACCATATTTGACGAGTATAAAATTATTTTAACTAATTTTTATTTTATATATTAATTTTTTGAATATATTTTAATATAATGTTACTTTATTTCTTAAAAAACATTTTATTTGGTGCTCGTTTTATTAAAAAATAAATTTTAATTCATTTGAAAACGAATTTTATTGTATGTGGAACGTATTTGACATATGTGGTGTGGGACGTATCTGGCCGACGAATTTAACTTCACACCCTTCAAACAAACACCTGTTTCGTTCTACTTTTCTTCTATACTTTTTAAAGTTTGCTTTTAATGAAGATTATTAAATTAACATTTTTGAAATTCTTTTAAGTAGTACATGATGATATTTTATATTGACTTTTTAAATTAGTTTATATTAAAAACATTTGACATAATCATAATTTTTAATCCGTTCTTATTTGTATCTTTAAGAATAATTTCAAAAAATTTCCGGTCTTAAAGTGCTAATTAAACGTTCCCAACTCTGTATATAAATTTTCATTATAATTAAGTCCTGTCGAATAAATCGGAAAAAGTTTAATAATCGAATTTTGGCGATAAGTCGTAATCTCCTTTTATCCTAAAATATTCAAAAAGTCAGCTTTATTGTACAAAAAAATTTGAATTATCAATTTTGTATAAAAATTCGATATTTTGATTTCAGATAAATGTCGGATAAAGTCGTTTTAAAAAAGTTTGAAAAGTCTTAACAAATCAAACAAAAAAGGGCAAATAATCAATTTTGTAAAAAAAAATCGGAAAAAGTCGAAATATACGATTTTGTAGATAAAAGTCGACATTATAAAGGTACGAAAAGTTATATTCACATTTTTTCAAAAAGCCGAAGTTGCCTTTTTTCCTAAGAAATTCGAAAAGTTAGGAAAAGTTTTCGAAAGAAAAAATAAAATTATCAATCTTGTAAAAAGCCGAAAAGTCGATATTCAATAAAGTTCGAAAAGTTCTATCGTCAATTTATCGAAAAGTCGAAGTCAACTAATTTGTACTAGGGTTCTATAAGTATTTTATAAATAGTCGACTTTTTTCGACTTTTTCCGACATTTTTCGATTTTTTTGACTTTTTGACTATTTTCGACTTCTTTCGACTATATTTTGACTTTTTCGAGTTTTTCCGACTATTTCAGAGTTTTTTACTTTTTTTCCACTTTTTAAAAATTTGACTTTTTTCTAAAAATTTCGAGTTTTCGACTTTTCGACCTTTTCCGACTTTTTTTGACTTTCCGATTTTTTTGACTTTTTGACTATTTTCGACTTCTTTCGACTATTTTTGACTTTTTTCGAGTTTTTCCAACTATTTTAGAGTTTTTGACTTTTTTCCACTTTTTTAAAAATTTTTTTAAAATTTTAAATCGAATATTTTTTACTTTTTCCTAAAATTTTCGAGTTTTCGACTTTTTCCGACATTTTCGACTTATCGACTTTTTTCAATTTTTAAACTTTTCGACTTTTGTTAACAAAGTCGACTTTTTTCACAGACGATAGTCGAGTTATCGACTTTTTTGGAACAAAATAGTCGAAAGTTTCGACAAAAAGTCGATTGTTCGATTATTCGAAAGTTGATTTATAGAACCCTAATTAGTACTAATAAAGTCGAAAAGTCAAATTAAAATAGATAAAAGTCTGAAAAAGTCAATACTTAACAATGTTTGAAAAGTTCTAGCAACTTTTTGTGAAAAAGTTAAAGTCGAGTTTTTCCCTATAATCGATTTTATAGAAAAAAGTCGAAATAAAAAATTCGAAAAGTTCTATCGACTTTTTGTCGAAAAATCAAAGTCGCCTTTTTTCATAAAAAAAGAAAAAAGTTCAATAATCGATTTTGAAGATAAAAGTCAAAAAATGTGGAAAAAGGTCGATAAGTGTAAAAGGGAGAAAAATCGAAAAGTAAAGTTTTTATAAATAGCAAAAAGTCGACTTTTCTATCAAGAATATAACCTAATTAAGCTTAAAGTCCACACCATGCTTTTTACGCCTTCTCGCATTCTACGCAGCTGTAAAAAATTTAGAATCAATGTATTTGTACTAGGGTGATCGACTCGATTTTTCAACCGGTTTTTTTTTGCTTTACCAGTGTCGGTTTTTTCTTAATGTTGATTTTTCGAATATCGAATAACCCGGTTTTTTCATTTTTTAAAAACCGGTTTCGAATACTTTTATTTGCTTTGTATTCAAAGATTATTTAAATGAAATTTTTAAGTTAATAATAATACAGCCCGTCTAAATTTTAAAAATATTCGAGTCGAGGAACTAGCGTTAAACTTTTTTGATTTTCCTAATTAATTAAAAAAAAAAATAATTTATAAAACTGATAACTGTTTGATAAAATTTTATCAATCTTAAGATTATATTCCAATTACAATAATTAATTTACGGCTGAAATTTTATGAAAGTGTTGGAATGCCTATGTGGATTTCCTAAACAGGGCTTTTAAAATAAGCTAGGATTACATAGTACCTTATGTATAACAGAAGTGTCCTACTTTTTTCCTAATTTTTTTATATTATAGAAATAATGTAAATCAGACGACTAGATCTAAAGTTATAATCTTTTAAACTGTTAAAAATCATTTCGGGTCATGTTTTACTAATCAAATTTAAACATGAACATTAAGTTTTTCAAATTAAAATATATTTTTTTTTTTTATTTATAAAAAAACCGGTTAACCGGTTTTTTCTGAATTTGAAAAATATCAACCGGTTTTTTTTAAATGTCAGCTATTCGAACTATTCGAAAACCGGTTTTTGGAAAATGTCGAATAATCGATCACCCTAATTTGTACGCTGCCAGTTACAAGTACAAAAGCGTAGCTTGTTTAATGAAAATATGTACACTATTTCAACTTTTTTTGACAGAAGCCTATAACGTGTTAACGCGTACAACGCGTGTTGTGTACTTCCACCTTAAAGTATCTACTTTCTACTTTTATAAGAGTCACAAGCGGCGCACGAACATGTCAGCTGATTTTGACTATTTATATTCTTTTTTCAATGTGTATTTATCAATTTTAATAAATTAGTTTAATGGTGAAAAAATAAATAAAAGATGCATAAAAAACGCGAAGCTTTTTTAAAAATAAGACAAAAAATTTACGCTTAAAAAGCATCGCATGTAATTTGAAGCGTAGAAATTCTAAGTAGGTATGAAAAGCACGCAATGCTTTGACGCGAAAACGCATAGTGTGGAACTCCAGCTTTAATCTTTAAAGCCTAAATAATAGAGTTTTGTAAGTAAGTTCAAAACCATTCATGCAATTATTTCGAATTGATAATGGGTGAAGTTCTTACCTAGATTTTTATACGAAATTTAAAAATTTCAAAAGCTTAAAACTTGCAGCTTTCAAAAGGAACATACATTTCGATAGTAGCAATTAAAAGAAAATAAATTTAATACATGTATACTTGTAAGTAAGTTCAAAACCATTCATGCAATTATTTCGTATTGATAATGGGTGAAGTTCTTACCTAGATTTTTATACGAAATTTTAAAATTTCAAAAGCATAAAACTTGCAGCTTTCAAAAGGAACATAAATTTCGATAGTGATAATTAAAAAGGTTATGCCTAAATTTTTGTTTTAATCACAATGATAACAGTAATATCTAAATAAAATATTCTCAAAAAAAACCTCTATCTTCACAAATTTATTTAACTAACTATACCTATATTTATTTAGCACATTGGGTGTGAATTTCCATTAAAAAATAAAATCGCAAATATAAAAATATAAACACACAAATAACAATAATAATATACAAAAAAAATAAATTTAAAGTTAAGTAACAATCAGGTATTTTCTGTATACAATTATCATAATTTTTGCAAAAATAAAATTAAATTAAGAAAAAATAAATAAAAATAAACAAAAATGTTTATATTATAATAATAATAACACTTTATAATATAATGCAAAAGCAAACATTTATTTATTATTTTCTTATTAATCTCATAAAGTTAAAATATATACACAAAACCCGCGATCTTTATTTTTTTATCTGCATCAATTAGAAATATCATCTCAGGGATTTGAGAGTTCGAGAGTTGTAGTAGTAGAGTCAACGACGACGACAACCTATTGTTATTCTATATTTATACATTATTATTTATTTTTCCACTAAACATTTGGATTTGTATGCAAGTACATTTTATTCATTTATCACAAGAATGTTATAACTTAAAATTTGGGGTTTTCCGAAAGTCTTTCAGAATGAAGAAAAACATATACTTTTCAAACTTCATTCATTTTTCAAAATTAGATTTCTACAAAAATTATTTAAAGATATATTAAAATATCATAAAACATTCAAAGCTGCTTTTCTTGAAACCTAGTATTTTGAGTTATACCAGACTTGTGGTAAATATGCCATATGTAGTATGAATATAGTTCTGATAATCTTACTAAACACGTGGCTTATAAATGTTGATTCTTATTGTACTTTAAGTTTAAGGGAATGAAAAAAAAAATAATTAAATAAATGCATTTAAATACATAGAGATATTTTTTATTATTTGGAGGAATATAATAGAGATTTCCCGAGATTCTGTTTATTTAATTAGAGATTTTTATTCCCAATGATATTTGCATTTTAAAAGTCAAATTTTCGATATCGAAAAATACATTATCCAAATTCAAAAAATCTTTATGGAATATAAGGCCTTAGAGTTTTCGGCTTCCAATATGACAAGTCTCTGCTCGCATATAAATATAAATCTAGTTTCGAATAATCGACTTTTTTCGAAAAAAAGCGACCATTAAAAAAAAACGCGAATAAAAGTCACAGAAAGTCACATAAAGGCAAAATAAGTTGATAAGTGGGAAAATGACGATGAAAAATGCAATCGGCTTTATATCGAGTTGGCTATCAAAGTCGAAAAGTCAATTCTTCAGGGAAAAAAGTTGAATAATCGGTTTTGTATATTAAAGTCAATACGACTTCCAATATGACGAGTCTCCTAATACAGTTCCATAAATAGACTTTCAAATAATCAACTTTTTTCGACAAAAGACTAAAAGTCGAAATCGATTACCTTGTTCTAACAAAAGTCGACTATTTTATAAGAAAGTAGTCGAGTACGATTTTTTTCGAAAAAGTCAACCATTTTGTAAAAAAGACTCGAATAATCGATTTTGTGGATAAACTTCAAAGAAAGACAGATAAAGACAAAAAAGTCGAAAACTGTGAAAACACGATTATAATTATTTCGAAAAATTCAATCGGCTTTTTATCGAATTAGCTATCAAAGTCAAAAGGTCGGGTCGTCTGACTGTCTTCAGAGAAAAAAGTCGAATAATCGGTTTTGTATGTTAAAGTCAAAAAAGTTGATACGACTTCCAACATGACAAGGTGTTATCCAGTTCCATAAATCGACTTTCGAATAATCAAATTTTTTCGAAAAAAAAAAACAACTTGAAATAGAATACTTTGTTCTAATAAAAGTCGACTATTTTGTTATAACAAAGTAGTCTACTTCCACTTTTTTCGAAAAAGTCGAAAAAGATAAAAGTCAAAGAAAGTCAGAAATAAAACGAAAAGTCGAAGTCGATTACCTTGTTCTAGTTATGACAAAGGTCCTATAGCAGTTCCACAAATCGACTTTCAAATAAACGATTTTTTGTTCTAACAAAAGTCGATAATTTTGTTATAACAAAGTCTACTTCCACTTTTTTCAAAAAAGTCGACTGTTTTGAAAAAAAAAGTTGAATAGATTTTGTAGATAAAAGTCAGATAAAGGAAAAAAGTCGAAAAGAGGGAAAAAATCGATTTTACAAAAAGTTCCAAAAGTTCTATTGACTTATTATCGAAGTCCAAAAGTCGACTTACTGTCTTCTAAGAAAACGTCAAATAATCGGTTTTGTACATTAAAGTCAAAAAAAGTCGATAAGAAAATACGAAAAGTCGACATTAAAAAAAGTTTGAAAAGTTTTATCGACTTTTTGTCGAAAAGTCGACTATTTTGTCCTAAAAAAGTTGAGAAGTTGGTTATATTGTAAGAAAAACGTCGAATAATCGATTTTGTAGATAACATTCAAATAAAGTCGGAAAAAGTTGAAAAAGTTAAAGATATTTTTTAAAAAATTTTGGAAAAAATCCAACGATTTTTGCCTAAAAATTAAAGTCGCCCTTTTGTCCTATCAAAGTCGAAAATCGATTATATTTTAAAGTTCAAAAATATTGAAAAAGTCGAAAAATCTGAAAAAGTCAATATTAAAAAGAGTTTGAAAAGTTTTATCTAATTTTTGTCGAAATATAAGGAAAAAGTAATATACTAGATTTTGAAGATAAAATTCAAAGAAAGTTGGAAAAGTCGACTTATTGTCAAAAAGTCCAAAACAAGAATTTTTTCCTAAAAAAATCGAAAAGTCGACTATATTGTAAAAAATAAAAGTATAATAATAAATATTGTAGATAAATGTCAAAAAAGTCAATAAGTGGAAAAAAGTAACAAGAAAGTCGAATTAATATAAAATAGTCGACTTCGACTTTTTTCCAACAAAAAGTTCATACAAACAAATTTTGGTAGAACTCTAATAATAACGAAAATATTCGTTATTAAGTTAATAGATTGACTCATCTAACCTAAAGTCAAAAAGGTTGGGCCTTTATTTTTAGAATTATCGAAATCAAAAGCATTTCCGTTTAAATACCAAATATTTAAAATTTGTAGTTTACTAAAATATTTCCATAAAATTTTTTTTTTGGGGATATTTAAAAAGGAATTTGATCTTTAATGATCCCCATAAATTAAAAAAAAAAACACACTCGCACACAACAAATTCTTTATTTTTAAATGACGAAATGTGAATCATAATAAATTAAACAATTTGCAGGCGACAATTTAGAAGAAAAAAAAAAGAACTAAAAATAAAATCACAAATATTTAAAAATAAACAAAAACAACTAAACACATACATACAGACAAACATAAGAAAGATAGAAAGACACACGTTGCTGACAAAAACAAAAGCTATCGACCAGAAATCATCGAAAATATCAAGAATTATAAAAAAAAAAAATAAAAATAATAAATTACAATAAACAATAAAAATTCATCACATTTGCACTATAAATAAATAACTAAATATTTGTGCTTGTGCCTAAAAATGTACACGTACTAAAAGTATGTACGAATAATTTAAACTGACATATCTACATACATACATACATACATACATACATACATACATACATACATACATACATGTTTATATTTGTATGTATGTACCTTGCTATATACATATTATTTGTATACATAAATCTATACAAAATTCTATTTCTGATTGGGCCACCTCCACTACTATTTAAAATTTAATCGAAAAACAAATTAAGCAAGAAAGTATAATCGATCATGGCCGATTATATGATACCCTGTGTATGATTTTCGTAATGAATAAGGGCTTTAGATATCAAGAGAAATATCTCTTCTTATTGGTTGTGATATAGAATTCGGTTGATAATTGTACTGAATATAAAATAAGGAAACCCTCATTATCATGCTCATTGTATTGATTTCTGCATGAAAGATCCTATATTCGTAAGGGAGTCTAAAGGACCTTTTTATTTCGGCATCAGCGATATAGACACCTGCCATATACATTCATCAAACAGTCTATTGAATACAAGCCAATCGTCCCAAGTTGGAAATTCAATTAGAGGTGTTCCCCGAAGTCTAGAGTCGTAATAATATGGTATGTAATACCACATGGGGGTTACCATGATCTAGTACATCTATTTCTTACAGATTTTTTATGTGATTAACGCGCGAAGGTTATAACCAAGACTTATAGTGTCTTAGTAGGTTCCCAGCCGCCACACCCGCTACAAAACTTTCTATAGATGACAGCTAAAGAATGATTTCCAAAAGCTCACCTATTTCAGTCTCCATGTTTTCACTGATCATGGATAGAAATCTTCTTTTGGCCAATAAACAATGCAGACATGTAGGGCATTCAAATATTCGTAAACATTTGAATAATAACAAGAACAATAATAATAGTGAGAAAATTGACAAATCAAAAAAAAAAAACACAAACTGTTCAAATCAAATTGTCGACAAAACGTCGTCTGACAATTTTGTAATTCAAGTCACAAGGGAAGACGACACTTGTTTATTTATTTGTTTTTTTTTTTCATTATTTATGCTTTAATTTGTTTGTTTATTAGCTGCTGTTGTTTCTATTAATTTCATAGTTGTTGCTATTTTTAACTAATGTTTTGTTATTGTACTATTATTTGTAAAGAACAAAATGAGCAAAGGTGAGAAAGAGAGGAAACTATCAAGTGAATAAAAAAACGATCGTGATAAAAATGCACAGTTTTTATGAAGACTTCACTTTTGAAAAAGTTGATGGAGCACATTTGATTTCTAATATAACTCCTATATGAAAAGTCTTTTGTAGGTCAATGTTGATATCTGATAGATCAGTGATCACGGTCAGAGTCATATATACTGCAGATAATTTGTCGTTAAGACTTAGATCGCAGGTAAGCGCTCAATGTTAAGATCAGATAGATCTGCGAGATCAAGATTAAACGCTAGCACCAATTTTGGATTTGTTCGATCTCCATACAAATGGGACTACCCTAACGGTCATGGCTAGATAGATGTAAAATCTAATAAGGACTTAAAATATTCATAAACATTTGTGGAACCACATTGTATACTTTTAAGAGGAAATCAATATGCCTCCTTTTTGGAGTTTAGATTAAAATTCCCCAACAAATAATCTATACGTACGAAATTTAAAAATTTAATTGACATGTTATAAACTTTAAAGTAGAAAATATTTGTTTAACTGTTATTATTATTATTTAATATTTAAAAAATTTATCTACTTTTAATTTATTTATTTATTATTAGAATTTATTTTGTTTTTGTCTACACTTACAGTTTCACGTACTTCAGCTAATAATACTGTTTTCTATGCGAAAAATAATAACAATAGTAACTACAATCTATTAAAAATCAACAACAACGTCAATATTTTTAATACAAATATTTTGTAAACAAATGAAATTAAAGTAAAAAGCAAAAACGAACAACAACAAAAATAAAGAACTGACTTGACTGACAGTAGATGTTTTTAACTGGAAAAAATTATTGGAAACTTAAACCAGGTATGGAAAATTCAGTACTTTCAATATCATTGCACATTTGCGGTGCAAGTTTGTTTTTATATAATAGTTTAGTCTAGTCTATAGTAGTCTAGTCTATAGTCTAGTCTATAGTAGTCTAGTCTATAGTAGTCTAGTCTATAGTAGTCTAGTCTATAGTAGTCTAGTCTATAGTCTAGTCTATAGTAGTCTAGTCTATAGTAGTCTAGTCTATAGTAGTCTAGTCTATAGTAGTCTAGTCTATAGTAGTCTAGTCTATAGTAGTCTAGTCTATAGTAGTCTAGTCTATAGTAGTCTAGTCTATAGTAGTCTAGTCTATAGTCTAGTCTATAGTCTAGTCTATAGTATAGTCTATAGTATAGTCTATAGTCTAGTCTATAGTCTAGTCTATAGTATAGTCTATAGTCTAGTCTATAGTCTAGTCTATAGTCTAGTCTATAGTATAGTCTATAGTCTAGTCTATAGTCTAGTCTATAGTCTAGTCTATAGTATAGTCTATAGTCTAGTCTATAGTCTAGTCTATAGTCTAGTCTATAGTATAGTCTATAGTCTAGTCTATAGTCTAGTCTATAGTCTAGTCTATAGTCTAGTCTATAGTCTAGTCTATAGTCTAGTCTATAATCTAGTCTATAGTCTAGTCTATAGTCTAGTCTATAGTAGTCTAGTCTATAGTAGTCTAGTCTATAGTAGTCTAGTCTATAGTAGTCTAGTCTATAGTAGTCTAGTCTATAGTAGTCTAGTCTATAGTAGTCTAGTCTATAGTAGTCTAGTCTATAGTAGTCTAGTCTATAGTAGTCTAGTCTATAGTAGTCTAGTCTATAGTAGTCTAGTCTATAGTAGTCTAGTCTATAGTAGTCTAGTCTATAGTCTAGTCTAAGTCTAGTCTATAGTCTAGTCTAGTCTAGTATAGTATAGTCTATAGTCTAGTCTATAGTCTAGTCTATAGTATAGTCTATAGTCTAGTCTATAGTCTAGTCTATAGTCTAGTCTATAGTCTAGTCTATAGTATAGTCTATAGTCTAGTCTATAGTCTAGTCTATAGTCTAGTCTATAGTATAGTCTATAGTCTAGTCTATAGTCTAGTCTAGTCTATAGTATAGTCTATAGTCTAGTCTATAGTCTAGTCTATAGTCTAGTCTATAGTCTAGTCTATAGTCTAGTCTATAGTCTAGTCTATAATCTAGTCTATAGTCTAGTCTATAGTCTAGTCTATAGTAGTCTAGTCTATAGTAGTCTAGTCTATAGTAGTCTAGTCTATAGTAGTCTAGTCTATAGTAGTCTAGTCTATAGTAGTCTAGTCTATTGTAGTCTAGTCTATAGTAGTCTAGTCTATAGTAGTCTAGTCTATAGTAGTCTAGTCTATAGTAGTCTAGTCTATAGTAGTCTAGTCTATAGTAGTCTAGTCTATAGTCTAGTCTATAGTCTAGTCTATAGTCTAGTCTATAGTATAGTCTATAGTATAGTCTATAGTCTAGTCTATAGTCTAGTCTATAGTATAGTCTATAGTCTAGTCTATAGTCTAGTCTATAGTCTAGTCTATAGTATAGTCTATAGTCTAGTCTATAGTCTAGTCTATAGTCTAGTCTATAGTATAGTCTATAGTCTAGTCTATAGTCTAGTCTATAGTCTAGTCTATAGTATAGTCTATAGTCTAGTCTATAGTCTAGTCTATAGTCTAGTCTATAGTCTAGTCTATAGTCTAGTCTATAGTCTAGTCTATAGTCTAGTCTATAGTCTAGTCTATAGTCTAGTCTATAGTCTAGTCTATAGTCTAGTCTATAGTCTAGTCTATAGTCTAGTCTATAGTCTAGTCTATAGTCTAGTCTATAGTCTAGTCTATAGTCTAGTCTATAGTCTAGTCTATAGTCTAGTCTATAGTCTAGTCTATAGTCTAGTCTATAGTCTAGTCTATAGTCTAGTCTATAGTCTAGTCTATAGTCTAGTCTATAGTCTAGTCTATAGTCTAGTCTATAGTCTAGTCTATAGTCTAGTCTATAGTCTAGTCTATAGTCTAGTCTATAGTCTAGTCTATAGTCTAGTCTATAGTCTAGTCTATAGTCTAGTCTATAGTCTAGTCTATAGTCTAGTCTATAGTCTAGTCTATAGTCTAGTCTATAGTCTAGTCTATAGTCTAGTCTATAGTCTAGTCTATAGTCTAGTCTATATAGTCTAGTCTATAGTCTAGTCTATATAGTCTAGTCTATAGTCTAGTCTATATAGTCTAGTCTATAGTCTAGTCTATAGTCTAGTCTATAGTCTAGTCTATATAGTCTAGTCTATAGTCTAGTCTATAGTCTAGTCTATAGTCTAGTTATAGTCTAGTCTATAGTCTAGTCTATAGTCTAGTCTATAGGCTAGTCTATATAGTCTAGTCTATAGGCTAGTCTATAGTCTAGTCTATAGTCTAGCTAGAGTCTAGTCTATAGTCTAGTCTATATCTAGTCTATATAGTCTAGTCTATATAGTCTAGTCTATATAGTCTAGTCTATATAGTCTAGTCTATAGTCTAGTCTATAGTCTAGTCGATAGTCTAGTCTATAGTCTAGTCTATAGTCTAGTCTATAGTCTAGTCTATAGTCTAGTCTATAGTCTAGTCTATAGTCTAGTCTATAGCCTAGTCTATAGTCTAGTCCTATAGTCTAGTCTATAGTCTAGTCTATAATCTAGTCTAGTAGTCTAGTCTATAGTTCTAGTCTATAGTCTAGTCCTATAGTCTAGTCTATAGTCTAGTCTTATCTAGTCTAAGTCTATCGAATATCAAGTCTATAGTCTAGTCTATAGTCTAGTCTAGTCTAGTCTATAGTCTAGTCTATAGTCTAGTTATAGTCTAGCTATTGTCTAGTCTATAGTCTAGTCTATAGTCTAGGTCTATAGTCTAGTCTATAGTCTAGTCTATAGTCTAGTCTATAGTCTAGTCTATAGTTTAGTCTATAGTCTAGTCTATAGTCTAGTCTATAGTCTAGTCTATAGTCTAGTCTATAGTCTAGTCTATAGTCCAGTCTATAGTCTAGTCTATAGTCTAGTCTATAGTCTAGTCTATAGCCTAGTCTATAGTCTAGTCTATAGTCTAGTCTATAGTCTAGTCTATAGTCTAGTCTATAATCTAGTCTATAGTCTAGTCTATAGTCCTAGTCTATAGTCTAGTCTAGTCTATAGTCTAGTCTATAGTCTAGTCTAGACTATAGTCTAGTCTATAGTATAGTATATAGTCTAGTATAGTCTATAGTCTAGTCTATATTCTAGCAGACAATTATTTTAGTACTGTAAAATCTAAAAGTACTCTTTTTGTTTATTTTAGTACCATTGTAGTAGTTAGTACTCTGCATTTCAAAATTTAAATTTTCCATGTCTGAAATTAAACGTAAACAGTGATTATCAGAAAGAATGCCGTGTGACGGCGCTTAAAAGCAGAACAACAGCAGTAACAATAAAAACAACAATACACAGAGCTTTGCGGCTTTCTTCTTTCACTAAAAAAAAAAAAAACAAAACAAATAGCAGAGCAGAACATAATAACAAATACTATATGAATTTTTGTTTTTACGTCGACGCCGTTGTTACGTCCCACACATTTTATCAATTTTAAATTCTTTTTTTTTTTTCTTAATTTTTTAGTTATTTTTCTGTATTATTATTTATTTGTGTATCGTATGAGCAAAATAACACCTATAAATAAAGGGTTACCAGACCGAAATTTAAAACAATGATCATAATTAAGCTTAACAAAAATCTAGTGTAAACAAGGAATTTATAAGATTCTGGTATTAAGTTTTAAAAATAAAACTTTTAAAGTTGTTCCCTTTTGAAATACTTTACAAAGTGACTTGGCAATCCTAAATTAAACAAATTATGAAAAAATAAAAACAACCATATAAAATTGTTGTTTATTTTAGTTTCGCCAAAAAGCAAGAATATACATACCTACAACAAAAACAAACTAAACTTGGCGCAGTTATAAAAAATGATCAAAACACACACACTCCCTATCACAACAACAAACATGCATACATATGAGGAGTTGGCAGAAGAAAAAAACATAATAATGATGATGATGACAATAAACGAAATGATTATGGGAAGGGAAAATAGACAAAATAAAACAAATGAAAGCAAAAGTAAATTGAATACAAATTATAAGACCAGAAAAAACTTGGAAAAATTGTTATGAAATTAAGAGGAGGACATACGAGTAAATCTTGTTGTCTATGTCTTCATTTTCGTATGTGGCTAGCAGTGTGTGAGAAATATTTAACATCCCAACAGCAGCCTTGAAAAAAGGACATGTACATCAAAAGGATGATGATGTACCTACTAGTATGTAAGTAATGTAAGGCAAAGAAGAAGATAATAATAATTACGAAATACTACGATATACGTTTTTGAGAAGCTCTTGAAAAGATAGAAAGAAAACGCTTGAGAAGTGGAGTGAAGCCAGATGTTAAGGAAAACTCAAGAAATTAGGAATTTAATGTTTAAGAAGATTCTGCATGGGGCTCCATTATATACCGATATCAAAATAGTAGAAAATATAATAGGTATAATAATAATAAGTACTACCAAAAAACTGATTAAAAACTAATCCAAAGATATGAACAAATAAGTTAATTAAACGTGGCATTTGCCTGTATCAGACTATTCCCAAAACTAAACCCTTACTAAAATTATGAGATTATGTGATTCACAACATGGACGATATTGTTAAAAAAAATAACATGTACTCCAATAATGTTACAGGATTCGGATTTGGCGCAACTCAAGAAAAGGAGACATTGGTCTGAAGAAAAGGAGACATTGGTCTCAAGAAAAACAGACATTGGTCTCTGCATTAAAAAATTGTTGGCATGTGTAATTAATCCCCAGACAGAATAATAGAAATATGCTTTTCTTATTAAGAATCTGGCAAGCATATTTATTCCTATTTGTAAGTTTTCCTTTTTTTAAAAACACCCCCAAAAAACGAGACAAGAAAGAAAGAAGCGCAATAAAATATTATTTTAAATATAGCAAAAACAAAACAACTAAATAAAGCAAAAACATCAAAACAAAAGAAGAAAAACAATTAAAGACGCATAGCAAAAAATCTTTGTAGTTGTTCTTGTTTTTAATGCCTAGTTTTATTTTCGTGTGCTGCTTGTACTAAATTTTTTTATTGCGCCGTTAAAGATTCACTAGTCTAAGCTTAAAATATATACTAATATTAAAGTGTTATTGTTGTAAACACATTTGCTCGTGTAGTATGGACAAAAGCGTGTGTGTGTACAAACATATTTTCTTATTGGGTAAATTACCTTGCACTTGTTTCAGCTGCTGCTGTTGTTATTATTTTTGTTATTTATGTTGTTATTGTTTTGTTTTCTTTTTTTATTTTTTTAAATTTTGTATCATCTTTTATAGAGCATACATATGTATGTATGTATATATAGCAGTAGTTGTTTTTTATTTATTTTGTTTTTGTTGTACATACATATACTAACTATATGTATTCATCATTTCTCTTCACTGTAGTATTATTATTATATGGTACATACAATAGAAGTGTTTTGTTTTGTGTAGGTACACCTTGTCTTAACCAACCTCAAAAAAAAAGAAAGAACAAAAATAATAAAACATCACTCACTGTTGATTCTGTGTTTTAAAGTTGAACGAAAATATAAAAACACACGAAAAATTAAATACAATTTTTCAATAACACTTTGCAAATAATTTAAATTTATATAATTACTTTTATAATTTACTACTTTTCAATTTATTTTTTCTAATTATTTATACAATTTTACTGTAGTCACCACCCGTTGTGTCTCGTTTTTTTTTTTCTTTCATCACAATTTTTTTATGTTTGGTTTTTTTCTTTTTCTCACTTCACTGTATAGATGTTATGTTGCACCATATTTTTTTCACATCACGTAATGTGTTTTAATTCTTATGAAATTTCTTTTGATTTTTATGTTAATTAATTAGAAATATATTTATTTCTAAGATTTTCTTTAATTTATTAATTTTTGTAGATATTTGTTTAATAAATCTGTTAAAATTTCACATTTTACGCAGGCCGTTTCTTTCTTCCTTCAAGTTTCGTAGAAAAAACACAAAAGCGTGAAAATTTAGTGTTGCCATATGTTAGCTGTTTAGTTTAGTGTAGACAGATTGTTTATTTTTGGATATCTTGCCAGATGTGCTTAGCTTAGAAAAAAATCGCCCGAATTTGTACTAAAAGCATTAAAACTGCGGAAAATAATTTAAAGTACACAGTACAATTACGATATAAACCTGGAAGCAAAATATACATACATTTGTAGTAACTAACTAACTAACTACAGAGGAATGCTCCAAATTTTGAGTACGATTGTTCGGCATTCGAGAACTTCAATGTTTTGTTTTTTTTTTCAAGCTTATAACGGTTTTTTATGATAAATAATATTTATATAGACAACATGGCTGCAAAAGCAATTCAATCTATCTATCTGGCAGCACTTGATAGTTATAGCTTCCACAAAATGTAGTGTTGTAAAACATGTAAAAAAAAGTTATTTACAGTGGTTCCAAATGTTTCTACATATGGTTGGTTGGCGGAATCAGAGATACAAGCCGAGACGGCTCAAATCGGCGGCGGCTGGGCGCCGGTAATATTTTGCAAGCCGCGCCGCCGCCGACTTCTTTCGGCTCAAAAGCTAAGCCGGCTTAAACATAGCCGCTGATAAAGATTAGAATCGCACATGTATTTCAGAACAAATTTCACCAATTTGAAAGGAGTTGCCACTATTTTAAATTCTTATGGCAAATTGAAAAGAGTTGCCACACAATATTGTTAATATTAAAATAGTGAAAACTACTATAAATGTCCATTTTCTGCAGAAAAAAACTTATATAGAGACAGGTTTCTATGTAACAGACTATTATACAAAGATTTTTCAATATAATAAACCTTATAAGGTCAATTTCTAAAGAAAAAGTTAAATTGAGCCGACAATTTAGCCGCCGCCGATATTTTCTGTAATAAGCCGCCGCCGCCGACCCAAAATGGTTGCGCCGCCGCCGCCGATCATTTCGCATCGGCTTGTATCTCTGGGCGAAATGTGAAATACTGAAATACTGGTGTTATACAGTGTTTTAAAATGAATAATTCGATACAACAAAACCTGTTTCCTCTGGATTTCTAACATTTTATTAAAACCCTCGAAATTCCTCTTATATTTTAATTAAAAATTTTTTTTTGTTTTTTATATTCTTAAACTTAGTTTTATTTAAAAATTTTGTTTAACTGTGCTTACTTAGCTAAAATTTCATTTTAGTTTTTTCTTCATTATTTTTTTAATTATTAATAATAATTATAATTATTTTACTTTTATAATAGTATATAATAATTGAAATATGTTTTTATTATATTTCTAAGATGGTTTACTTTATTTTTTTTTTTTTGTTATTGTTAAGCTGTATTTGTATTTGTTTCTTTAAATTATTAGATTTTTTGAAAATTAGTAAAAACAAACACAATTGATTTCGAATACCCAAGAGGGAATGTTTTATACTGTAATTCAATGAAAAATAAATTTTTAAATAAATTCGCTTTTGATTCTTTTCAAAACGAATTACACAGTAAATTTGGATAATATTTCAAAAGGTCTCAAAATAATTTTGAGTGAAAAATTAAACAAAAAGAAAAAATATTTAAATTAAGGCAATTGAAGTTTAAACAACAGAATTCTCTAATAATATTTCCATAATAAGTTTAATTATTAAATTATACAAAAATAAATATTATAAAAATTGTTATTTAATATAAAATATTTAAATTTTTGTAGTTTTTTTTTATATTTCATGATATTTTTGTTATTTTAAGTAAATGAGTTATTAGTTTTTGTTATTGTATGTTTAATTATATTGAGAATATGTACAAATATATAAAGAAATTTGGCGTTTATTTTTCTTTATTATTTGAGTAACTTAAAAGATTTTGTTTGCAAATTATAAAAAAAAATCAAAACCAAAAAATGAAGAAAACATAAGAAATTGTTTGAATCTGTTTTTTAATAAATTGTATAGATAGCGGCCTGTTTTTCCAGGGATCGGTAGCTCAACATCTCTGTTTAATCTAAAATGGGAAAGAAATCAAATAGTCTAGTCTGTAGTCATGTTTATATTCTAATTTATAATCTAGTTTACAGTCTTATCTATAGTCTAGTCTATATTTTAGTCCAATAGCCTAGTCTATAGCATAGTCTATAGTATAGTCTAGTCTATAGTCTAGTCTATAATCTAGTCTATAGTCTAGTCTAAATAGTCTAGTCTATAGTCTAGTCTATAGTCTAGTCTATAGTCTAGTCTATAGTCTAGTCTATAGTCTAGTCTATAGTCTAGTCTATAGTCTAGTCTATAGTCTAGTCTATAGTCTAGTCTATAGACAGTCTATAGTCTAGTCTATAGTCTAGTCTATAGTCTGTCTATAGTCTAGTCTATAGTCCAGTCTATAGTCTAGTCTATAAGTCTAGTCTATAGTATAGTCTATAGTCCTAGTCTATAGTCTAGTCTATAGTCTAGTCTATAGATCTAGTCTATAGTCTAGTCTATAGTCTAGTCTATAGTCTAGTCTATAGTCTAGTCTAGAGTCTAGTCTATAGTCTAGTCTATAGTCTAGTCTATTCTCGTCTATAGTCTAGTCTATAGTCTAGTCTATAGTCTAGTCTATAGTCTAGTCTATAGTCTGTCTATAGTCTAGTCTATAGCTAAGTCTAGTCTAGTCTATAGTCTAGTCCTATAGTCTAGTCTATAGTCTAGTCTATGTCTAGTCTATAGTCCTAGTCTATAGTCTAGTCTATAGTTAGTCTATAGTCTAGTCTATAGTCTAGTCTATAGTCTAGTCTATAGTCTAGTCTATAGTCTAGTCTATAGTCTAGTCTATAGTCTAGTCTTATAGTCTAGTCTATAGTCTAGTCTATAGTCTAGTCTATAGTCTAGTCTATAGTCTAGTCTATAGTCTAGTCTATAGTCTAGTCTATAGTCTAGTCTATAGTCTAGTCTATAGTCTAGTCTATAGTCTAGTCTATAGTCTAGTCTATAGTCTAGTCTATAGTCTAGTCTATAGTCATAGTCTAGTCTATAGTCTAGTCTATAGTCTAGTCTATAGTCTAGTCTATAGTCTAGTCTATAGTCCAGTCTATAGTCTAGTCTATAGTCTAGTCTATAGTCTAGTCTATAGTCTAGTCTATAGTCTAGTCTATAGTCTAGTCTATAGTCTAGTCTATAGTCTAGTCTATAGTCTAGTCTATAGTCTAGTCTATAGTCTAGTCTATAGTCTAGTCTATAGTCTAGTCTATAGTCTAGTCTATAGTCTAGTCTATAGTCTAGTCTATAGTCTAGTCTATAGTCTAGTCTATAGTCTAGTCTATAGTCTAGTCTATAGTCTAGTCTATAGTCTAGTCTATAGTCTAGTCTATAGTCTATAGTCTAGTCTATAGTCTAGTCTATAGTCTAGTCTATAGTCTAGTCTATAGTCTAGTCTATAGTCTAGTCTATAGTCTAGTCTATAGTCTAGTCTATAGTCTAGTCTATAGTCTAGTCTATAGTCTAGTCTATAGTCTAGTCTATAGTCTAGTCTATAGTCTAGTCTATAGTCTAGTCTATAGTCTAGTCTATAGTCTAGTCTATAGTCTAGTCTATAGTCTAGTCTATAGTCTAGTCTATAGTCTAGTCTATAGTCTAGTCTATAGTCTAGTCTATAGTCTAGTCTATAGTCTAGTCTATAGTCTAGTCTATAGTCTAGTCTATAGTCTAGTCTATAGTCTAGTCTATAGTCTAGTCTATAGTCTAGTCTATAGTCTAGTCTATAGTCTAGTCTATAGTCTAGTCTATAGTCTAGTCTATAGTCTAGTCTATAGTCTAGTCTATAGTCTAGTCTATAGTCTAGTCTATAGTCTAGTCTATAGTCTAGTCTATAGTCTAGTCTATAGTCTAGTCTATAGTCTAGTCTATAGTCTAGTCTATAGTCTAGTCTATAGTCTAGTCTATAGTCTAGTCTATAGTCTAGTCTATAGTCTAGTCTATAGTCTAGTCTATAGTCTAGTCTATAGTCTAGTCTATAGTCTAGTCTATAGTCTAGTCTATAGTCTAGTCTATAGTCTAGTCTATAGTCTAGTCTATAGTCTAGTCTATAGTCTAGTCTATAGTCTAGTCTATAGTCTAGTCTATAGTCTAGTCTATAGCCTAGTCTATATTCTAGTCTATAGTCTAGTCTATAGTCTAGTCTATAGTCTAGTCTATAGTCTAGTCTATAGTCTAGTCTATAGTCTAGTCTATAGTCTAGTCTATAGTCTAGTCTATAGTCTAGTCTATAGTCTAGTCTATAGTCTAGTCTATAGTCTAGTCTATAGTCTAGTCTATAGTCTAGTATATAGTCTAGTCTATAGTCTAGTCTATAGTCTAGTCTACAGTCCTAGTCTACAGTCTAGTGTTATAGTCTTTCTATAGTATTTTGAATATAATTTCTAAAATTATGTCAAAAATGTCATGTTCGAAAATTCAAATTTAAGTTCGAAAATCTCTACAACATAAGGAATCATAAATATATAATTTGATTTTATTGAAGATCAACTTCTTTTATATTCTAATTTCAAACTTAAGAATTTAGAATTTTCCAAAAATTTCTTAAAAATTTCAGAAAATATTATGAAAAAATGTTAAGTTTTGCTCTATCACAACTTCTTTTGAGAAAAACAGGTCCTCAATCCGGTCATTGAAAAATTTCCAGATAAAGATTTCTTTCTTCAACAAACAAAGATACATTTTGAAATAAAAAATATATATAAATTTTTAAATATACTTTTTTTAAAACTTTATATTATTGTAATTAAAATAAGATCCACTACATTTAGGCTTTTTCTATACATTATTAATATATATTTTATATATATAAAATATGTTTGTCAAAAAATTTTGCAAACATATTTTGTTTTTACCTTATTATTATTAAATATTTGTTCGTTAATCTGTGGTTAATTTCAAAAAGTTTTCAATGAGTTTAAGTTGTTTAATTTTTATATAATTCTTTTCCTTCATTTACTTGCTATTTCACGTTTTATTTTCTTTTTCTTTAATTAGTTTTTATATGTGTGTAGATATTTATAATTGCTAAATTGTATTTTTTATATTTTTACTTCAGTTTTTTTTTCAATTTTATCTAATAATATGTAAAGAGATTAATGTGACAGATATTGTTTTTCAACTTTTTTTGGAAACTTCTTTTTAAATTACTTAATAGTTTTTTTATATAGTTTGGAAACAAAGAAAAGTAAACAATTTAAAAGGCAAGAAGATCAAAGAGTCAGTGTTAATAAAACTTTCCAAACAAGTTTTCAATTTGTGCTAAAGCATTCTCAGTTCTTTTAATGAAATTTTGTTAAATTTTAGTTAGTTTTTAAACGCGACTCAAGTGTTTTTACTTGGTTCGGACTTTCTTTAGAGACTTGCAGGATTTAGTCCGACTTTTCTTTAGATTATATTGTACCAAATTTCAGACAAAAACCTTTAAACACCCAAATTGTTAAATAACACTATAAAAGTTACATTAAGAAAGAGAGAGAGAGAGAAAAAGAGGGAGATTTTTCTTAATATTATGTATTTAATTCAGCCGTAAAGGAAATTTCATTTCAATTCGAATTTCATAAATATTTAAATTGTTTTGCTTTTCACAATAAAGAATATAGAATGGAAAATGAAAATGAAAACTTAAATTTAAATTAAACTTATCGAGTGAAAATATATGTAATTAGAAAATTTTGTATAAAAATACTACTAAAAATAAAAACTTATAATTTACATTAAGAGATAATAGTAAAGATAAAAATTATTTGGAGAAAACACTCAGACTTCCAGTTGTTTTGAAGGTTGATGGGTAATGAAGGGTTCACTCCACATGCGACGTAAGTCGCCCTAGATATGAAAAAAAGAAGAAAAATTAGCATTTTTTGTTAAAAAGGAAAATTTTACATCTATCTATCTATCTATCTATCTATCTATCTATCTATCTATCTATCTATCTATCTATCTATCTATCTATCTATCTATCTATCTATCTATATCTATCTATCTATCTATCTATCTATCTATCTATCTATCTATCTATCTATCTATCTATCTATCTATCTATCTATCTATCTATCTATCTATCTATCTATCTATCTATCTATCTATCTATCTATCTATCTATCTATCTATCTATCTATCTATCTATCTATCTATCTATCTATCTATCTATCTATCTATCTATCTATCTATCTATCTATCTATCTATCTATCTATCTATCTATCTATCTATCTATCTATCTATCTATCTATCTATCTATCTATCTATCTATCTATCTATCTATCTATCTATCTATCTATCTATCTATCTATCTATCTATCTATCTATCTATCTATCTATCTATCTATCTATCTATCTATCTATCTATCTATCTATCTATCTATCTATCTATCTATCTATCTATCTATCTATCTATCTATCTATCTATCTATCATCTATCTATCTATCTATGATCTATCTATGATATATCTATAATATATCTATGAGCTATCGATGATCTATCTGAAAATTTGATAAAGATATATAAAGACTAGACTATATACTAGACTATAGACTAGACTATAGACTAGACTATAGACTAGACTATAGACTAGACTATAGACTAGACTATAGACTAGACTACAGACTAGACTAGTCTAAAGTCTAGTCTATAGTCTAGTCTATAGTCTAGTCTAAAGTCTAGTCTATAGTCTAGTCTATAGTCTAGTCTATAGTCTAGTCTATAGTCTAGTCTATAGTCTAGTCTATAGTCTAGTCTATAGTCTAGTCTATAGTCTAGTCTATAGTCTAGTCTATAGTCTAGTCTATAGTCTAGTCTATAGTCTAGTCTATAGTCTAGTCTATAGTCTAGTCTATAGTCTAGTCTATAGTCTAGTCTATAGTCTAGTCTATAGTCTAGTCTATAGTCTAGTCTATAGTCTAGTCTATAGTCTAGTCTATAGTCTAGTCTATATTCTAGTCTATAGTCTAGTCTATAGTCTAGTCTATAGTCTAGTCTATAGTCTAGTCTATAGTCTAGTCTATAGTCTAGTCTATAGTCTAGTCTATAGTCTAGTCTATAGTCTAGTCTAGTCTAGTCTATAGTCTAGTCTATAGTCTAGTCTATAGTCTAGTCTATAGTCTAGTCTTAGTCTAGTCTATAGTCTAGTCTATAGTCTAGTCTATAGTCTAGTCTATAGTCTAGTCTATAGTCTAGTCTATAGTCTAGTCTATAGTCTAGTCTATAGTCTAGTCTATAGTCTAGTCTATAGTCTAGTCTATAGTCTAGTCTATAGTCTAGTCTATAGTCTAGTCTATAGTCTAGTCTATAGTCTAGTCTATAGTCTAGTCTATAGTCTAGTCTATAGTCTAGTCTATAGTCTAGTCTATAGTTCTAGTCTAGTCTATAGTCTAGTCTATAGTCTAGTCTATAGTCTAGTCTATAGTCTAGTCTATAGTCTAGTCTATAGTCTAGTCTATAGTCTAGTCTATAGTCTAGTCTATAGTCTAGTCTATAGTCTAGTCTATAGTCTAGTCTATAGTCTAGTCTATAGTCTAGTCTATAGTCTAGTCTATAGTCTAGTCTATAGTCTAGTCTATAGTCTAGTCTATAGTCTAGTCTATAGTCTAGTCTATAGTCTAGTCTATAGTCTAGTCTATAGTCTAGTCTATAGACTAGTCTATAGTCTAGTCTATAGTCTAGTCTATAGACTAGTCTATAGTCTAGTCTATAGTCTAGTCTATCTATGATCTATCTATGATCTATCTATGATCTATCTATGATCTATCTATGATCTATCTATGATCTATCTATGATCTATCTATGATCTATCTAAGATCTGTCTATGATCTATCTATGATATATCTATGATCTATCTATGATATATCTATGATCTATCTATGATATATCTATGATCTATCTATGAGCTATCAATGATCTATCTGAAAATTTGATAAAGATATAACATCAAACTACAACAGATCAATCTATAAAACATTGTTAAAGAACTTTACTCATGATCTTTCGACGAAAATTTGCTAAAGATAAATCTACGAAGATTTTTTTTCTAACTCACCTTTAAATAAGCCATTGTCAACAAAGGCAATAATGTGAATGGTACCAAATACAGTAAAGCCGGCTGGGCAGCCTTAAATACTTCCGAACTTACAGTAGCTGTAAGTAAACCAAGGAAATAACTGAAAAGAACGAATTATTATTCAAAAATGTTACTTCTTTTTTTTATATTTCATTCGTGTATCTCACCCCAATAAGGAACAATGAAAATATGTCAACCTCGAGCCGACACCTTTTGGCGGTGATAATGTTGGATCATTTGTTACACCCTGTGACTTTTTATAGGCATCATAACGCAAGACAAAGCATAACAGCAGACCCGGCATAACAATATCACCCAGACCCAACATTGAGAAATGTCCCGTATTGTGTATGCTAGGAAAAACCAGTTTTCCAGGTAAATTTAATTTCGGTGGTTCTCTAACGATATTGCCCAAGTTCAGTTTACGCGCCACAATACCAACTGGATTTTCTGCCGGACGTGTCGCCACCTTGACCATAACATTTGTGCTAAATATATAGGAGGAGAAGAAGACCCAGAAAACATCATAGATAAGGAGACCGGTTAAAAGGAGCGTGGAGACTTTTAAACTTGGCAAGCGTACGAAGGCAATAAATGCAACACACAGACCCATGCCCATGGCTGGAAAGGGTAAGAGAGTATGAATATATGTTTTCGCCTTTTATTAGTTCTACTTACCATCCATTAAAAGCCAATGACCGGTTAGCACCCATATGCAAACAATTGACACAGACAGAGTAAAACTAAAGAGTTCAGCGGCAGTAAAACGTCCACAAATACCAAACGATATACGATTGCCATCAGTGCAGGGGCGTATTATATACTGGCACATGGGCAAGAGTAAAAAGGCCAAAGCCACCGTGGCAATTACTAAAACGAACACATAAGAATAATGCAGAAAAGAAAGAGAAGAGAAATTCAATTTAAAAATCTTGTAAAACAAAAGATATTAATTAAATTGATTAAACATACTTGCGGTACAGACAGCAAATAACAATTGCATTGAATCGAAAAAGAAAAAACATAATTAACAAAGATATAGATGCTCCCAAGGTAAACACAAAGCATGCATCGTATCCAAGGTGGCAAACTTATCTGGAAGAGTTAAGAGACAATAAATTAAATATAGTTGTCAAATATTTACAATTAAAAATGACCTAAAATGTTACGATTACTAACACATACTTGGGTCCTGTTGTACTGGTTCACCGGTCAACAGATTTGTCATCGATTCATTGCGTTTCTTTTGTTCACGTTCCCGGGCCTCCTGTTCGATATTTAAACTACGAAAACTACCGTAGACAATCAACAGCATTGATATTAAGCATGTAGAGACTCTCGATGAATCCATAATGCTAGTGGCCTGAAAGGTATTTGTTGTTGTGCTACTACTGCTGTCTATAAGTAAACCAGCGGCTGCTGCTCCTGCTCCACCATTTAATGAACTGTGCGACATTGCTTAGTGCAGCCTTTGCAAAAGAAGGCAGCACACCTTAGTTCCAAAACTCACGAGACTCACAAATTTCTTAAGATTTTTTAATATTAAAATGTTTTTGCTTTTAACAGTTCAGCTTAACTTTTACTCTTTCTAGTTAAATATGTAGTTGCAGCAATATAAAATCAAATTTTCTTATAATTTCCGCTTCCGTTAGCAGATTTTTTTTAAATAACAGAATTATTATTAAATTTTGTTCTAGTTGCTTTGGTTGTCTAGGCGGCTGTTTGTTAATGATGACGATGATGACAATGATGATGTTGTTAACGTTTAACGTTGTTGCTGAAAATGATGATGGAAAATATGGGTTGTTTAACTACTAACTCCTTAGGCTCTACTGATATTCAATGATGTCTCGTTAATGTCATAAAGTGCACAGCGGTATGAGTTTTAATTTCTTTTTCCAGGTTCAGTTTAGTTCAATTTCTTTTTTTGTGAGATTGCAGTACTTTATCTCTCACCGCTTGTGCACACACACATGCTCATTTACTCAATC